>NC_072733.1:33626964-33762033 GCF_026930045.1 Uloborus diversus | reverse complement strand
CACCATTTGTAAAAAGAACCTTTCGCAGATGACTTCGTATCGGACTGGAGGGTAAGTCACAGTTCTGAACTAATAAGTGTCTTATATCTTCTCAGTAAAATAATTGTAATAATTAAAACACCATACATCTTAATTTTGAACATTAATATAATTATGATTATAATTTTACAAAGCATTTCAATTCCATTTTGCAGTCAAACTCTGATTAATTTTAATGATTTAATATAAAATGCTTCTTTTCACAGGTATAACAAATAATCTTCTTTTTCCCCCCGATGTCTAAATATAATCATGGTTATACTAATTTTACTGCATAAAACATTTTTTTACCTGTGGTGGTTGTTTTAATGGAACCCATTATTCTCTTTAGAAACTAATGAGTTTCCAATTTGCCTTTCTAAGACTGCAGAAAGCTTGAAAAGTGAGAACTACAACGAGTTAGGAACAACTTATTTTGAATATATTTTCATGCTTTTGTCAGAAGTTTTATTTGTTTTCTTAGATTTAATGAGCTATAATATCTCTTCCTCTTCCTAATTCTTTAAATCTTAGAGTAAATCGATTTATGCGTTGAATATCAGACTAAGCACATCTTCCAGGTCCAATATCGCGTTTGTCTTCGTCCTTAAGCTCTATAATCGTTAATTAGAAAAGTTAGTTTTCAGCGGCAGTTAAGTTGGATGTATTTATAAATACAGGAAATCTTGAGAAATTATTTTGTAGGCAAAACCATTTAATACATGGAGTAGCCAGTGTCTTAATTGATCATACTGCGTTTTCTCAATAAAGACCACTTGTTCCGAGTCTTCGAGAAACGTCATTATATATTGTTAAATTCTGTTATAGGAACATCATTGATTTGTTTACTTATGACCGTATACTTTTATGTTGAAGAGGAAGTACGGCAATGCAATAAAGTAAGATTTAGTTTTAAGTGGGACAAAGATGGCCTTCTGTTAAAAAGAAGACTGTTTTCAATTTTAATGATGCTAATTTGCTTCTTCCGATAATTAAGGACTTTAAAAGTTTCTCCAAGAAGGATGGTGAAATTTCCCGTAATTGCTTGTCATTATGCTTACGCGTAAGTGTAATTCTAACTATAACATGAAATCATCAATCTAGTTATTTTATTTAAGTTCTTTTAAGAATAAAAGCTTCTAATATGTTTTACAAGGCAGTTATTTATAGTATGAAAGCATTACTTGCATATTATACTATTTAGTATTTTACTAAGAACAACTTTAAAAAAAAAATAACTTAAAACATTTTAATTTGTGTCGTAAGTCTAATAGCTTCTGGAGTCTAGTTATTCCTTGATAAAAATTAACTGCTTTTACAGTAGACATATAAAGGTGATCATTAATTTTACACACTCAGAAATGCCACTTTATTTTATGAATAACTAAGTATGTCCATGTTTTTGTTCTACACACTCAATTAATTAAGTGTTAACTATTAGAAATGGTGCCGTAATTTACCGCGACTACTAAGTTTTATCTCGTTTTTTAAACTGATACATTTTTTTAGAGAAATCTTGATTCTTCAGTTCTCAAAACAAAACAGAACACATTTCACTCTGATACTCATTATCAATAGCCTGATTTGAGTTAACTATTTATAAAAGGCAAGAGCTACTACAGTGGTGGACAAAAGTATAGACTCAATTTTTTTTCTTTTGTTTCGATTACAACATGACTCAGTTTAAATTATTTTTAATGAAGTAAAGATGAATAGTTGAAGAAATAGTTCTAAAATTAGTACATCTTATCAATTACATTAAAAAATTCATAAAATTAGATAATTTGCAAATTTAATATATTATCATTACGTGAAACCTGGACAAAAGTATAAACTCAGAGGTAAAAAATCCAGGAATATAAGAAAGTTTCGTTCCAAAATGTTAATTTAACGCCATAGAGTGAATAAATGTTGCCATCAGTGATTGCTAAAAGTTTTGTTTTTGGAAATTAATGAGAAACATATAAATGCACCCCTGGACAAAATTATAAACTCACTTTTTTTTCTTTTTTTCAATCATAATTTAACTCAGTTAAAAAACTTTTTGTTCCAGTAAAGATAAATAACTGACTAAATAGTACTGAATTCAGTATAATTCATAAACTTTATGAAATAAATAATTTAATTAAAAAAATCTCAACTTTAATATCTTTATAATACATGAAACCTGGACAAAAGTATCAACTCACAAAAGTAAGAAACTCTGAAGTTTGGTAGAATTTTATTCAAATACTTAATCATTTAATGTCTAAAAATGAACCAATGCTGAATTACAAAATTACAAACTTACAATACTGCATAAACACAATTATAAGCTAACAAAATTTTAATTTTTTTGAGTTTAATTAAGTTAAATTTGCAATTACTTCAGTAAAACAAAATCGTAGATTTAGGAAAATATAATTTTGCTATTAACATGGATAAATTTTTTAAAAAATCAATATTTGAAATGTTTTAAAAACTAACACTGCATTAAATCTAGCCATTAGTGTAAACTACAAACTTTTAAAAAAGAGTTGGGCTCCCAGTTTTCTGAATTGCCTCGAATATGCGAATGGGCATGTAGATTTCACAAGCCTTTCCAACAGCTGCAGTGGCATATGGTTCCATGCTAAAAATATTGCCCTTTTTAATTCCCCTGTGGTTTGGTACTGGTGCCGATCATGATAAACTTTGCGAACCGTGGTCCCCCAAAGATTTTGAATCGGATTAAGATCCGGACTACGAGCTGGCCATTAGATTGCTTTGATACCCCAGCGCTTGAACCATCCTTTTGTACTTTTCGCTGTGTGTACACTCGCGTTATCTTGCTAAAATGACCAGTTACCTCCAGGAATCAGATGAGCAAAAGGTAAGAGATGATCTTCCAGTATTAATTGGTAATCTTCAGCGTTCTATCTTCCATTAAGAAATGCCAATTCTGCTTTACCATGCTAAAAGAGTTATTTATCTTTACTGGAACAAAAATTTTTTTAACTGAGTTAAATTATGATTGAAAAAATGAAAAAAAAAAAAGAGTTTATAATTTTGTCCAGCGGTGCATTTATATGTTTCTCATAAATTTCCAAAAACCAAACTTTTAGCAATCGCTGATGGCAACATTTATTCATTCTATGGCGTTAAATTAACATTTTGGAACGAAACTTTCTCGTAATTCTGGATTTTTTACCTTTGAGTTTATATTTTTGTCCAGGTTTTACGTAATGATAAAATATTAAATTTGCAAAGTTTCTAATTTTATGAATTTTTTAATTAAACTGATAAGATGTACTAATTTTAGAACTATTTCTTCAACTATTCATCTTTACTTCAATGAAAATAATTTAAACTGAGTCATGTTGTAATTGAAACAAAAAAAAAAATTGAGTCTATAATTTTGTCCACCACCACATGAAGATCCATGAATCAATCACAATACTGATTTAATAACAATACCAATAATTAATGACAATTTTCATAGTTTAATAGGACTTTTCGCAGTCATTCGTCGGCTTAACATTATTGCATGACAGAAAAACGTCCTAACAGAATTAAAATAGCACGAAATCTTGGGGGGAAAATTAAAGTTTATCTGCGCTTTTTTGTTTCATTTTACTGAAATATGAAAAGCTTTTTTTGTTAGCTCTACATTTACTAACTTGCTCAGATATGTATGAACCTCTTTTAAGAAATTATTACATGGTGAAACTTCCAATTTTGCTGGGCAAATAGTGAAAAGTTATAGCTTTTCCTCATACACACAGTTTTGATTTCTCAGAGTGAGTTGGTTACTTGTTAGAAGTAAACATTTTGAACATAAGGGACCTCGAATTTATTTAAAATCGCAATTTTAAATAAATTCGAGGGGGGGCGAAAATTCGATGGGATTAATAATATAATAATAAATTCGATGTAATAAATTCAAATCGATAAATAAATTCGATGGGACTTTTTTTAGAAATCCATGCATTTCTAAAAAAAAGTCCCATCAAAATTATATTTTAAACAATTCAGTAGCAAAAATAAGTCATGCACTTTCATAAAATAAGTCATCAGCGATTATATTTAGAAAAATGTTCACTATTTATTTTACAGTGTGCTCTAACATTTATATTTCAAGTGCAGCAACAACGTCCACTAAAGTGGTGAACTCAAGGGTCACTGTGACCAATCTTTGCATCGTGTAGTGAAAGTCTGTATAGAGTGGCTCTGATAAGTCAAGCCTTGACAATGGTTTGCTCTTTTGGGGCAACAGAGAAGGTCAGTTCGTGCCGAGTTGAATCGCATTACTTTCGTAGTAGTTTTGCAAAAATATTTCAACTTAAATCAACACCAAAGCACTTCCCATTCTGACTGAACTACCCAAAAAGAGGTTAACATTGTCAAGGTCACAGCTCAACTTATCAGAGTCACACTATGGCTGCTGGGAAGCATATTCTTCCGATGTTATGTAAGGCAACTGATGTTACATTAGTATTTCCTTTAACATACCCCTTTTCAAGTCAAAGTAACAGCTGCATGCAATATATACTTCGAATTTACTTGTACCACGGTACTAAATTTGTAATCAAATACAAACGACTTTTGCGTGGGCTATATATATTCTTCAAATCAATTGGACAACTGCTTCATCCTTTCAGGCACTATATTTGTAATGTAGCTCGAGCAATGTTTTACATTTTGCACATCAACTCGCAGAAATGATTTATATGCATATTCTTCAGTTCACCTGTTGAATATCATTCAAGTATGATACATCCAAGGTTTTTTTGCAATTGGGCAAGTGTAAATGATCCATCATACAAACTAGAACATAGAGGCGAGACGATGTCTGTCTCTGGTTAAATCATGACGCATTTCCCCAGGCACATGAAACGAAGGATACTAAATGTTTCGGGAAGGATGCATTTATCAATGTAAGCAGAAAGATATAAGGATATTAACGGCATTTATTTATTGCGAGAAAAGCGGTTTATGAAGGGTATGTTAGATAGTCATTAGTTTATTAATTTAGTGGTAAATATGATTTTAAGTGGATTAAATTCTGGAAATGTACGATGTCAAAAGCAATTTTGAATTCAAGCGAATTTAGACTCCATTGGTATTCAGAAATTTTTTCAAAAAGGTAAGATTCGAATAGAGCGCATGTATTAAGGATTATGTTGTATGAACAACAATTCAACACAGGTTTTCAAGATTTGTAGGGACGATCGATAGAATTTTAGAACATAAACTATTATTGCTCATATTGTGACAAAGGAAAAATATAGTTTTTCACTAGTTAACCCAATGCTTTTCGATTTGTGTATTAAAAAACTCAATAGGTAGCCTTGATCGGGGGGGGGGGGGACTTTGTAACCAAGCAATCCGAACTCCGACCGTTGCCTGCGCGTAGTAAGGAGAGTCGCGAGCTTTATTCTACCCTAGAAGTTATTTATTTCTGTTTGTGATACAAATGTTGACTAACTAATGTAGTACATGAAACTAATGTGATGATCCGATTTGTAACTTGTGTACCATGCAGTACTTACTTCAGAGCGCGGTAAAATGTCTGTAATATTAATAAGAGTTATTATTATTTTTTTTTTTTAATTATAAACAAAACATCACTTTAAAACTAGTATTCGAAAGGAAACCAGAGCTAGGTAAATCTATTTTCAATATCCAGCTTAGATAATTGATTCTTTTTCTGTGTTTGTTATGTTTATTTATACCAATGCTAGTTTTGAGGTTTTATAAAAATGTGTTTAATCTGTCGCTAGTAGGTTTTAAATAGGCAAGTGATATTTAAAAATACAATAGCCTCAACTTATTTGGCTGATAGTCATCCTAAGTGTGATGAAATGGTTGATCCTCCTTTGAAGTCTTGCACAGTTACTTACAAATTTTTAGTTTTTTGATCCTCTGGAGTGCTTTGAATTGGTTGACATAGCTAATTTAACCTTTCTATTTCTTAATTTTTCTATTGATCTTAGAAAACAGCATGTTTTAAGGTCAAAAGGTATATGCTGAATAATTAGTTGATGTTATTGCTTTTACGTGTATTGGTACATTTATATAATGGCGTTGATGCGGGCAGAAAGGCAAGAGTCGAGTTTGTCTGTGATCTTTGAAATGAGTTTTAGGCCAGCTATATTGCTCTGTTCCTCGACATTCCTACGGTTTTAGACACTATGATTCTGCGCAACATGTCGAAAAACTTGATATCAATAGCTAGGTAAATTGGTAGCAGACTAGTAGGTAGTGTTTTCTTAGTCATTCATATTTAAATTCAATTATTACCCAATTAATTATTCAAGTAAGCTTCAATGTTAATGTAATGATAACCGTATTTCAATAATATTGAGTGAAACATAAACATCAAATTAGTTTTTCATTTATTCTCGATCATTAAATGTAGTGGTAAATACAGTAGCTGTTTCTCCCAAAATATAAGTCCCTAACGGCGACTTGGTAAGAGCTTTTTTTATTTTTCCTTAATATCATTTGGAGAAATATAATCAAAAGTAGTTTTTAAGGAAAGTTAAAGACATCACCTGCCTCCCAGTACCCTATAGATCGTGTTTAAATTTTCTCTTCGTCAAGAAACAGGTTCAGATGGCCATTTTGACCTCACCTCACCTCCCCAAGTATTATATATTTCCGAAAAGATGACCGAGTGATAAGATGTTGGCCTCTTACGCTTAAGGTCGAGAGTTCAAAATCTGCCTGAGTCAATAATCATCAAATTTTCAGAAAATCAGCTTTCATGTCATATGATCATACAGCTGGTTACAGATCGCATGAGTGTCCAGTTGAATTACATGCTAAAATTACACTAACATGATAAACTAAATTACTAGTGAAATTTCGCAACGCAAGAGCCCAGGTACTTTTATCCATCTGGTGCAAAACTGGGAGTCAAAATTTTTAAGAGGTAATAGTATCTACTAATAGTGGTGCCACATATAATAATGAAAGAAATATAGCTTTAAGAAATACAAATGGTTAGACATGCAAATAATGAGTAGTCAATACACAGCCCTATTAGATATAAACAACAGAAAGAAACAAACAGTTTCATAAAAATGTACCTTGATGAATGGTTATCTTGGTGGAGAGGGGAACGATGAGCATTAATGTCTGCGTGAAAAAAAAATTTTAAACAGCATTTCTGTCAACTATTCTCATTATTTTCACATGTAATTGGAAATATTGCTCCACACCCGCGCATTTAGAGTAGTAATTAAATGTTAATTAGAAAAATAAAAAATAAATAAATAAACGGATAAGATTTAAATGGGAATTTTTATGCATTTCAAACATAATTATTCCAGACCTTTGAATGATTGCATTAAATTGGAGACTTAAGTCAGAAATGGAAGAATGGACATAAAGTTAACGGTAAAAAATAGATAAGTAAAAATGCAGCTAACTGCAATGATTTCATTTTGCTGCTAGATTGGCACAACACAAATGAATGACAAGAAAAGGGAGAAAAAGAATTTGGTACCGGAAAGGCTGCTCGTAGATTAAGCATTAGCCTTCTTCTGTCCATCGAAACGTCTTTCTCAACCTGAGAAATAATCCTCAATATCACTTGGCGGGGTCTAAACAAGCATCGCTCTGCTTGCCTTTTCCAGTTTTCTTCTGATAAAGAAATGCAAATGTATGGGTCATTTTTCATGTGTGACACTTTTAAATTCTGTTTATAAATTTAAATGATTTCTGCTGTCCAATTTTCTATTATTGTTAGTGATTCTCCATGTATTTATATATAATAAATTATCAATGGCTTGTACATAAGTAAATTATGAAGCGTTTGTAAATATTTTGACCACTTTGTAATAAAGAGCAGACAGATAATAGAAAAGACAAAGGATTTTTTTTTAAGAATTAAAAAAAAATCCAATCGTAAATGAAAGTTTCAATTGCAGAGCTTTCAAATGTGATATTTTTAACCGACTTCAAAAAAGGAGGTTATGATTTCGTCTTGCGGCTTTTTATGTGTGTTTTCGTATTACTTGAAGAATACTGGTCCGATTTGAAAAATTCTTTTTTTTTTTGTTCGGAAGGGTATACTTTCCAGATGGTTCCATGTTAATTTTGTCTGGATCTGATGAGGGGTCCCGGAGAAATCTAAGAAACTTTAAATTTCATACGTTGTGGCTACGTAGAACAGCTTTCGTCACTGCGCTATACGTCACTCCAGGTCACGTGGTTTGGCTAGAACGGTGAATTTTCGACGGAGGAATCTTGTCTTGAACAATATTTAATTCTCACGCATCGGGATGTTTGATTTTCACGGAGCCGTCTGTTAATTTTAAGTATAGTCTTACTAATGTATTTATTGCTCATGTAGAAAATGAGTAAATTAAATGTATTTTACTACGAAAATAGTTGAATTAATTAATTTAATATAAAAAATTTTTGCTAATAAATAACTTCATTTAGTTATTGAAGTTTTCTTTTTTTTTTTTTTTTTCAAATATTCCTGTTTTGAAATATATTTAGTGTTCAATTCAAGGGGAATTGAAGACAAAAATTCCCTCCCCACGCTGATTAAACTTATATTCCTTATTTATTACAGTGAAACCTGTGTAAGTTGACCACTTGCGGTGTACTATTTTAGTGGTCAACTTAAACAAGTGGTCAACTTACAGAGGTTGATCTACATGATAAGGGCTAATTCCGTGCCTGAAAAAAGCGGTCAACTTAGAGAGGTGGTCAACTTCACAGGTTTTACTGTATATCGTAACTGAGATGTCCAATTTCTGAAGTTTGATTATTCTAGATTTAATATTTCATGACGCCGTCAGTTTAACTTACAGTTATGGCAGTACTAATTAACAGACTTCGTTGGAATTTTTTTATGTGCTATGCTCCCCGATTACTAGAAGATGTCTCGACCGATTAGAAAAATTATTTTTCTGTTTGAAACGGTATACTTCTCCTGGTCGTCTAATAGTCTTCAAGTCCGGGTATAAGGGATACTGGAGAAATCGTGGAAACTCTTCAAATTTCATACTCGCGCTTTGTTGTTTGTAAATTCAAAGCGTCTCACTTAGTAAAACGATTTTCATGTTTTTTTTTTTTTTTTAATGGATAAGAGTGATCTAACTTAGGTCCGAAACCTTTGCTTTACCATATTTGTTCTTTAGAAAAAAGTTATGGGCAAACAATAGACTTCATTTATTTTCGATATTAAACGATTAAATATAAAATCCATTGTTAAAGTACTTTCTTACTCAATGTTAAAGAAAGTACCATAAAACATTAATATTAATCAGGGGGGGGGGGCGTTAAGGGTGAGGGGTGGGGTGTTTTGAAGGGTATTTTTCCTTTTTAGAAGGGCTCTTGCTTTGGGGGAATAGCCTCTTCCTAAATATTACCCTGTATTAGACAGTAGTAGTCATATCGCAAATTTTGCATAAAGACTTCTGAAGCAAACAGGAAATTCATTTAATATCATTGTTTTAGTAGTATTTTGATCGGCATATATACAACATCACAGTAGATACTCTGTTTCTAGTGTGACGTTGAACGCGGCCAAGCAAGAAGAAATGCTTTTTTCACGAGTTATGTGACACGTATTATTGTGAAATATAAAATAGTTAGGAAAACTATTGACATTTAAATGGTTCTAATTAAACTAGTGCACAAATAAATCTTGGAGAGGAACAAAGATCAGTTTTTAGTGCCAATCATATAAAATGTTATGCGCATTAAGATTTTTTCTTTTTTGAATCGACTCCAAAAAAGGCGGTCTCAATTCGTCGGAATCTTTTTATGTATGTCCCCCGTAAACTCAAACATGCATCGACCAATATGGAAAATTCTTTTTTTTTCTCGTTTAAAAAGGTATATACTTCCTATGTGATCACATGGTTTTCAGGTCAGTATCTGAAGATGGGATCCTTGACAAATCAAGAAAATTCTTCAAATTATATGAGCAAAGTTAAAGCGATTTCTGTTGTTTTTTAGTGACTCGTGATTTTTTTAGGAAAGATACTTTGATAAAGTCAAACTGATGATGAAGACAATTTTCTTTTAGTAAATAATTGCGCATTTGAAAAAGCCTTTCTTCAGTCTTCGGAAATCTCCGAGACGTTGTGCTCTATTTCTTTTTCTATTTTTCTCATCTTAGCTGTTTTCAGACTCCCGTGTTAGACACTTTCTGACTCGAGATATACGTAAGGAGTGTACCATATACTCTACCCCTACGTACTTATTTTATATTTACAGCACTAAAAAGCAAAAAATAAATTATTTTCAAATAAAAAAAGAACTGCCTTCAAAAAACAAAGAGGAACAAAAAGTAAAAAAAATAATTGTTCATACTTGCATACGATTTCCTACCCAAACGTATAAATCAAATTTATTTTCCAATTCCTGTACAAAAATCAACTAAACTAAACACCCAATTATAAAATAAATTACTTTTAAATAAAAAAAAAACCGCCTTCAAAAAATACCCAGGAACAAAAAAGCAAAAAATAACTGATTACACTTACATTCTATTTCCTATCCAAACATAGAAATGAAATTTATTTTACAATTCCAGTACAAAAATCAACTAAACTAAACACCGAATTATAAAAAAAAACACTGATCTGCCTTCAAAAAACAAAGAGGAACTAAAAAGTAAAAAAATAATTGTTCATACTTGCATACGATTTCCTACCCAAACGTATAAATCAAATTTATTTTCCAATTCCTGTACAAAAATCAACTAAACTAAACACCCAATTATAAAATAAATTACTTTTAAATAAAAAAAAAACGCCTTCAAAAATACCCAGGAACAAAAAAGCAAAAAATACGATGAATTATTTTAAATACCTAACTAATTATATACGATTTCTTAATTTTTAATAACCTTTTGAAGTCAGGGCCTCCTATAAACAACTACATAACGTAACTGACAACCCACCGAATTCTGAATTAAACACTAATTTAACTATACGCTAAATTAGTCTTTAAAACTAAACCTACTCAGTTACGTTAGGTAGTAGTTTATAGGAGGCCCCGAGTTCAAAAGGTTATTAAAAATTAAGAGATCGTATATAATTAGTTAGGTATTTAAAATAATTCATCGTATAGTAATTTAAATCAGTGTTTTTTTTATAATTCGGTGTTTAGTTTAGTTGATTTTTGTACTGGAATTGTAAAATAAATTTCATTTCTATGTTTGGGTAGGAAATAGAATGTAAGTGTAATCAGTTATTTTTTGCTTTTTAGTTCCTGGGTATTTTTTGAAGGCGGATTTTTTTTATTTAAAAGTAATTTATTTTATAATTGGGTGTTTAGTTTAGTTGATTTTTGTACAGGAATTGGAAAATAAATTTGATTTATACGTTTGGGTAGGAAATCGTATGCAAGTATGAACAATTATTTTTTTACTTTTTAGTTCCTCTTTGTTTTTTGAAGGCGGTTCTTTTTTTATTTGAAAATAATTTATTCCTTTTTTTTCAAGTTATATTGCTAAAATTATGTTTGGCTGAAAGATGTAATTTAGCCGATATTTTCTTTTGTTGCTACTATTTTAAATCAGATAAGACTCCTAATGATTGCAGCTGAGACGGTTGTACCTACGGACGTTGGTCGGGAAATTCCAGGTATCGTCAAGAGAGATCGTAATTGGTTATTACAGCCCTTTCGAATACCCCAAAAAGTTTCAACGCCATCACACGAACATTTAAGATTCTATCACATTTTTTCAGTTTTAGTAGGATCTAAGTAACAAAAAATATGAGCAATTTCTTTTTTTCTCGTCCGTCATATATTGTATTATTCATTTTTGCAGTAGGTATCATAATTTCCTATATTTTGAAGATTTTGCTTCTGATTTTTAAGGTTGTAAGGTTTAGGGTAAGGTAGCTTGTCCTGTCTATGTGACTGCCTTGCAAAACCAAAATGGCATGGTTGTGTGTCCTTGGGCTTTGCACCCAAGGACACACAACCATGTGTATCAACGAACCGCAATTTCTAGTCTCCTTGGGTCACAACTGAGTTTTCTTACAATGTGAAGTACCTCAAAATAGTGCCTTGTCATCAACGTCCGAAATTTGCTTTCAACAATGATGATGAATTTGAAATACGACTCGAAAATATAATGTTGAAGTAACCCCCACTTGTTGTAGGATCTACAGACCGTCAATCCCACCTGTTTTCATTTGAAGTCTACTTTTCTAGATTTTATTTTATTTTTTTTTGGTTTTATCTAAATTGAGTTGTTTGCAACGGGTTAATTTCGGTTAAAGGTTTCAATTTGCATATAAATTGAAGTTATTATGAAGGTACATAGAGAGCCATGCTATCCCGAATCTAGTTATTTTTTTTTTGTTTAAAAACATATTAATTATTCCTAACATCATGAACTCTCTTAAGACAGATAACTTTTTTAAAGCGTTCACTGTTGTTAAAGATTAAGA
Source organism: Uloborus diversus (assembly GCF_026930045.1). NCBI lineage: Eukaryota > Metazoa > Arthropoda > Arachnida > Araneae > Uloboridae > Uloborus > Uloborus diversus. The sequence continues at coordinate 33,749,623 of NC_072733.1, read as the reverse complement.
AAATTAAAAAAAGGAAAAACGTTCGATTAATTTTCAAAGTTTAATTTCTGTTGGATAATTTTTGAGCAATCATGATTGCTTATTGTTCTCACTTGACAGTCCTTGATGTTCCGGTTCCTTTTTCAGCTTGGACCAGGCCTGCAGCACCACCGTCCACCGGCGGCGGCGCGGCTGGTCCTGAGCACTGTCCCCCGGAATCCACTTTTGCTGGGCGGTGGCGTCCATGTCCTACACACGCATGCTCATACACAGTCGCCTACGCGCGCACGCCTTTACACACATACACACGCCTACGTGCACACTCGTAAGCCTACACACACACACACACACAACTATATACACGTATGCACCCAGGAGGAGGGACATGCTTAGGCGGGGGAGCCATTTCTAGAAACAATAACTCTAACCAGTAGAGTCTTGTCGCAACTCGTGATTGCGAAAAACATAATTTGAATTCAAAGTTTCGGAATTCAAATTACAGTTAATTTTTTTAAATGTTATTTTCAATACATGTTTAAAGTATTTCAATATAAAATGGCTTATGAAAATGTATCCTCAGACTTATTTATATATTTTTTTTTATATGTTCATGGGTACAAAGGCACCTGTCCGCGGGGTGAACGGGTTGTTGTACCCACGGACAAAAAAGTTGGTTTTGAAGAAAAAAAAATTGAGGCTTAAAGCTTTGAGATTTTCACCTTACAAAAATTGCCAAAGTAGTAATAGATTCTACCAGAATTTTTTTTTGCGATCGATTATCCATTCGCAGAGATCAGCAAAAATTGAAACGTAAATTTTGTCCGTGGGTACAGCAGCTTCCCCTACTATTCTTGCGGTTCATCAGGTAATATTGATGTGAGTTCATGAGACAATATAGATGTGGTTTCATTCTTGAAGACGATTTATTCCATAGCTGTACCTCCAAAAGTTTCTTTTTAAGCTCCAATGAGATGGAAATCACTTGGTGCGAGATCGGGACTGTAAGGAGGATCGTCCATTACCTCCCAACTCAAAAACCTTCTCACACTTCTTGTTTTATTTGCGGGACATGATTCCGTCAACGCAGCCATCTTCTAACTGACATTTCTCCTGTTAGTGGACACCCAGCTCCATCCACCGGCACTGTTGAAAAGCTCTAATCATCTTCGTTATCTGCAACAAAGAGTAAATTTTCAATTGATAATCCTTCTTCTGCACCTCTTTGTTGCAGATACATCGATGACCTATTGTGTATAAATTTTCCGAATTTTTCTGAACATAGCAAAACTATATATCATAATTCATTAACGCTCAAAATGACTAGCTTTAATCAAAATAACTTCAATTTCCTGGTACTAACATACAAATTGATTCAAATTGTTACACTACAATCTATGATAAAAGGCATGAATTTAATTTCAAAGTTAACAGCTTACAAGACTTCCTCCGGCTTAAGTAAAAAGATTTTTATTGGCATCATTGTTTCGCAAGCTATCAGAATAAAAAGAATTTGCAATACTATGTCCGCATTTAATCAAGAAATTTCCGCATTCAAAAATATACTTTTTAATAATAACTTCTCTAAAAATCTGGTTGAAAATATTTGCTTACGTATAGCCTTCGATGAACATTTCGCTTCTTTTGAAACCGTTTAACTGTCTAAATGTTACCATGAACCATGAAACAACCGTGACAAACCATTTTTTTTGGATCGCTGGGGTGGAAGGATTTTACACGTGGGAAACGGACGACTGGCATGTTTTTGGATTAATCTCTTTGAATATGGACTTACTTTTTACTTTTACGTTGATAACTGGAATGAACTCTGTCAAGTTGTACATCGGATTGGTATAAATGGATCTCAAGGTAAGATAATTTTGGTTATTGGCAGGTACTGTCCCGTGAATAGCTAATTATTTCGGATCTTGTTTTCCTCTAGTCGAGGCGAAACCCCCTGCTGTTAATTTTAATTTTATGTTTGAGCTCTTGTTTATTGCTTATAGTTTAACATCTGGTGCATTTGCCCAATGTTACTCTATATTGCATGTACTGGAGCTTAAACACTCTCTTTTAGTTCATAGTTAAAATTTTTTGGTCTTTTGACCTTTTATTGAATCCTCCACGGCTGATGAGCTCTGGATTCATACTTTGTCTTTTCTTATTTAATAGCTGTTTGCAATTTTCCTTTTTCTCATCATTACATTTTATATAATTTGTTTAATATTTGGTATTTGACTTGCACATTATATATATATACTAGCTGACCCAGCCACGCGTTGCTGTGGCAAAGAAGTTGGATTAAAATAAACTTTTACTCATTATTTTGATAGAATCAAAAAAATTTTCTAATAGAGATTAAAATAGTATAGCCGATTTTAAAACATAAGAGATTGATAATGGGCGTGATTCAATGTAAAAACGATTCATAAATGTTCCTGGAAAATTATGGGCAGCTGATGTGTCCAATTTCTGGCAGTAACATGTCATGCCAAAACCCGGAAAGTTTTCCGATAAAAGTAAATAACCTTCCTGAAATTATCTCGGAAGCCTCTTGAAAAATTCTAAGATCTTCCCGTTCGAAGCTAGTCGTGTTTCTGGAACTTTAGTGTAAACTTAGGAAGGGATAAAAAAAAAAGCTTAGCACCTTTCTGATTTATTAAGGAACTTCTATAAGCAGTAATGCAAACATAGCCAAAGCTTAACCAGAACTGCAAGCAAGTATCGAAAATTTTTACTCATTAACGTTTCGGATTTTTTTTTTTTTTTTTTTTTTTGCAGTGCAGGCTGAAGAAAGTACTTATTGAATTCAGTAAGTACTAACTAAATTTTCTATGGAAAAAGCATTATACATACGCTTAGTAAATTTTGTAAGTATGACTTCGGCCAAAAAAAAAGCAAAAATAACTTGAAAGTGATAGTAAATATCGAAACTGATTGTAAAATAACCGAATGTAGAAACTAAGCGTAAACCACCATACACTTTTAGATTCTACACTACATTTTATTCACCTCAGCTTTCTCTATAGTTTGTAATCAATAACTTCTTTACAAAATACACTAACTAAATTAAAAACATATAAAAATTAAATTTTTTCAATGAAGTAGATAACATTGACTTCGAACTATTGTTTCTATTATTTGAAAAATGAAAACTGTCTAAGCACTAAGTTGTGCACAATGTTCTTGCTTAACCAGCTTTTTGCTAATACGAAAAGTATGATAACTTTCCACTTGTGAGTAGGCGATATATGGTTGCCCATGAGAGAAATATTTATGTTTCAAGTCCAAACCGAAAGAAGACATTGTTTGTTCTTGAGATCTATTTATGGTCTTTGCAAAAGCTAAACGAATCAAAAATTGAAGCCTTTCAAATGTGTTTAAAAATTATGACGCTATTAATGGATTACGTGGCAACACAAATATTTCTCCTTTAAACTTTCCCGTCAAAGTTGTTGACTTTTGATGAAGAAACGTGTACCGTTGCGTAATTTAGGTGGGTTTAAATCGCGAAAAAGAATAAATTGTTGAGCCAATTTTCAACCGGAAATCGTGTAGTCGCATTCCTGGTGTATCCAGTGAATTTAAAAATTCAGTTGGAATGTTTACTGCTTTGTTTTCATCGACAACTGTATAGGCTTGTTCAGTAACAATGGGGAGCTTTTTTTTTTTCCAGCCGTCAGTAATGGCTCATTATTCGCAATAATTGTAGCTAAGACAGCGTCATTTCTCTGTTGTTATACGTTACAAATCAGTGTTAACTAAGTCGGTGCCCCAACTATCAAGTGATGGCATATCATAATAACTAAGTGGCAAATTTGAAATTGAAACGCAAAAACCTTCAGTTAAAACTAAAGCTTCATATTCATCTCTGGTGTAAAATCTGGATTTGGACATTTGTTTGTTTGTTAAACTTTATGAAATACGTCTTCAAACGTGAAAGTTATATAGTTTCTCCTTAAAAAATGATGATTGTGTTGGATAGTATGTCGTCAAAATTATTTTAAACAGTTGAAGAATACTGTTTCTCCTTATATCCAACCTGCATTAGAAAGTGTCAACTCCCAATTTCTTTGTGCGACTAATAAATACAATTTGCGACATGCATCGGGATATGTATTTGACAGTCGACAATTGACGATCCCAAATATTCCTGTCTGTTCGGGAATGTTTACCGAAAACAAAACTGCTACAAAACCAGCGCGATTACAGAGGCAATTATGACTTTAAAAAAATTAAATTTGTCTGGGAATAGACTCTCAATTAGTTCACTTTTCGTCTCAACGGCAGTGTAGAAAATGTCTGGCTATTTGTTGTACTGTATATTTTGATACAGTTCAATTTCACCGTTTCCAATACCCAGCAATTGCTTAGAAAATAGTTGTGCGATTAGATTATTTTGCGTTTATACTCGCATGTTCATGGTCAATCGCATTATCTCGACATTACGCTATAAAAACGATTGTTTTAAACATGCGTTGATTTCATCGGAATAACTGGTAATATCTGCCGGAAGTCCCCAGACAGTATTCAGACAATTTCGCCTAAAAGTTTATCGTTGCCGTTCAAATCTTGCACAATCCTATGATGTTCTTCGAATAAATGCTTTTACTCATGAGCCATAGTACACTTATCCCAAATTATAATTTCACTCTCTTGCAACACTACAGCCATACCACGTTTTTTTTTTTTCTTTTTTTTCTTTAATGTTACACATTGCGTTTTGTTTGTTATGAATATCTAATAGGCAACTTAAAAGCTGAATGTGCTGTTCGTCTACCATCTAAAAAAAGTAGCAGCAATGCCTGACGATGCAATTGTCACTACAATTTTCTGTTGCGAACGTATCTTTGCAAGAATTAATAATATTAAAAATCTCTTGGGGAACAAAATAAAGAAAATAATTTTTTTCCGCTTAAATTCATTAAACTTCCTGAAATTAACATGGAATATTTTTGAAGAATTCAGTAGTCTTCTTGGTTAAAGGCAGTTATGATTCTGGCACCTTCACAGAAGCCTAACGCAGGTTTAATATAATAGCCTGGAACCTTCGTGCTTTTCTAAGAAATTTCTCTAAGCATTAATGCACGCATTGCTAACGCGAAGATAGACTATCAAGCAAGAAGTTCGAATGTAATTCCTCTGCAACTCTTGCAAAGCTTCGTGATCCAGATATCTTTTCGCACTCATTGGGTGTTGCGTCAATCTGGAAGAACCGTAATCGCTCCGAAACCGATACACCTATTAAATGCGTTTAGTTAATCTTGATACTGGTGGAAAAGAATATTTTTCACAACGGTGTGAAATCTGCAATTTGTAGCAATTCAAGGAAACGTTTTGAAAAATATAGTTGATTTTCTCAGGAAGTGAACAATAACCTGTAATATCCCGAAACGTTATATGGAAATTCTAAGCAACATTTCTGATTTTTTTTATCATGGTGTTTTTAGCAGTAAGTCATACGATGTTAGAGTTATATCGATTAATTAAATTGCACCGCCATCTATTAAGAATTTTTAGAACTAAACAATTAATTCACACTATTATTGCATAATAAATATGAAATTTGCAATAAAAAATTATAAAAACTATCCTATCTTTTAAGTTGGACCAAATGACACATAGATATGAAATTTGAGAAAAATCGGTTGAGTAGTTTCGGAGTTTACCCCGAACAAACATCGTGACACGAGATTTTTATATATATATATATATATATATATATATATATATATATATATATATATATATATATATATATATATATATATATATATATATTATATATATATATATATATATATATACAGGGGCGGACTGGCCAGATCGGCTAGCTAGTCGGGATCTCCGACTGGGCCAACTGCTCAGGGGGGGCCAACTTAAATAGTTGCTCCTTTTCTTTAAACGAATTTTCCTAATAAAATTTACTTAAGTTCTTGCCCTTCAAATACAAGTCGAAATTGTACATAAAGTAACAAGGGACAGATTCCATAGAACTGAGATTGATGCTATACATCAGTAATGCTCAACCTTTTTTAGTTTTACCTCGTGCCACACTTCAGATTAAAACAAGGAAAATTAAAGACTATTATAAACCAAAATTTGCTTCCATTATTAATACATGCATAATTTAATGATATGAAATTTGGATCTGTTTTTTACAAAACAATAGATGACTGCTTGGCTTATAATTTTGCAACTAGCATTCCTAAGACCGAATGAAGATGATCAGTAGGTTTGAAATGTTTCAGAATATATTTTGCATTTCAGAACATTGAACGCAACAACGGGCCACATAAAGATCAGCTTCGCGGGCCCTGTGTGGTTCGCAGGCCATAGGTTGGGCACCACTACTATACATGATATTTCAGTCGTAGATCAGCTATCTTTATGGATCCATTCCGCGGTGAAATAAATTTGAGGCTATAAAAAGGGCTAATAGCCAAGAAAAAAACAGTATAAGCACTTGGGGGATAAAGGAACAATTTCCGAGAGAAATCGAAAATTTTCTCTCTGCAGCCTCAAAAATTGTTGACTGCCTGTTTAGAATTGGGGCAGCAAATATGATGAGAGGACAATATCCTGGATTGCTGGCCCAATAGGAAAAAGACAACCGTAACATTCACTAATGTACTCTTGTGACAGATTCAACTAAATGCTGTAAGTTGGCAAGAGATTTCATTGGTCTATTGTAAGTTATCGTTGCGAATACTTTCATCCCAGAATCGTATACGGGAAAGCAAGTCGGGACTACGATAAACTAAATCTGAAACAGAACAAAATTTCGTCTTTGAAGGGAGAGCTCCTGAATCTCTCATCACTTCCCCTACACTTTTTTTGAAGCTTCGATGTCAAAAAATTCCCTATAGGAAAACCTCAGAATCCTCTTCCTTATGTCACCAAACATAGCGTAGCAGTGCGTTTTTAGGCCTTCAATTTTGAAAATTTTTCTAGGGAAAGTAGGGTAGGGCAGGGCTAGTTGGGCTATTTTTTACTTGAACGGATATAGCTCCTAAAAGATGCGTCTCAATCGATTCTTATGCAACCTGATGGATTAGTAATGTATCCCTTTTCAAAAGTGGCCACAGTAATTTGTTGCTAATAGCACAGGTTTAAGAGCTACAGCGGTCAGAAAGCAAAAAGTGAAACTTGCTCAACGTACCCCATTGATGGGGTAAGTTGAGCAACGGTACGATGCAAATTGAGCACTTACAATGTCTAGCCAAACCATAGGATAAATGATAACTAGAGTTGAAATAAAATTTCCGTTTGACAATCGAATCTTTATTTATAAGCTTTTAGTGACAAATTAACAAACCTTAAAGTTTTTTTTTTTTTTTTGAATTAACTGAAATGGTTCTGGTTTTCGGAGGGAAATTTCCGGATTTTATTAGAGTTCTCTTGTTGGGATGAAAAAACTTTCCCTGGTTTTGCATACCTATGGATGAATCACCACCTTTTAATTTCTTCAAAAATCTTGTCAAAGTCACCCATTTGATAAAGAATTATTTTGCTGCGGCATTCGCAAACTTTTTCCCTTATCATTGACAGCCTTTGCAGCATTATTCACGTCGTCACATTATAGACTAATACAGACGAAAACTTGCGGCAAGTGAGTTTTTTACTTTTTTGCCACAATAATAATAATAATGATGATGTGTACGTATACTTCACTCATTTGTTGAACTGCAATTGAAAATCGTGCGATGAGTTCCCCTCCCATAACCCTTTTTTTTCGCCATTTGATGCCTACACATATGGTGAATAGTTTTTGAGATATATCGATTGCTCAACGTGCCCCTATGCTCAACTAGCCCCGCCCTACCCTACACGTTTTTTTCTTAAGCTGTGACTACTTTAACGTACACACACACTCGTAACGTTTCACTATACAGAAAAAAAACTGCATTTTAAAATTTTCAATGACAAAAAAAAGCTCTGGGTACATTCTGACACTCCTTTTGTCCTCAAAGATAGCCTAAATAAGGCTTTCAATCTCAAAAAAGCACCCTTTGAACCCTTTACCCTAAAAGATTTGAAATTGACTTAAATTTGAAAAAGATTTTATGATTAAAGTTTCGAGAAGCCCGAACATCGCACACCGTACGTCTCCTATCGTTTTCAAACAAAGCCTTAAGTCGCGTTTTTAGAACTTTAAATTCGAAAAATTTCGGAGAAGTGTCTCCTGACTCTATTTTTGATAACGTCAAGTCTTTCTCCTAAAGTCACCAACGATAGTCTACAATTGAGGGCTTTCATGCAAGAACCAAGTAAGTAAAAATTTTTATTCATTTTTTTTTAATTCATTTTTGCGTGTGGACAATATAGATGTTCCGATTGGTGCAACAACGGGACAGAAATTTGAGATGAGACGTCTGCTTGTATTAAGTAATGTAAGAAAGAAAATAGAGTCTCTATTCTACAACTGGTGTTATTCGTTGGTCTTACTAAAAATGAGTGAGTCTGAAATTACGTGGTTCTTGAATTAAGGCCCTCAATTGTGTTTTTCAGACTTAAATATCGAAAAATTTCCAGACAAAATCATTGAACCTTCGGCATCCTCTTAGAGAAGCTAAGAATTTCATTTATAGAAATTTCCGTGGGAGAGCTCCGTAACCCTGTTATCTGCGCTATAGCCTTAAATTCATTTCAGTTTCAGAAAAAAAGGCCGAGAGGGAACTTGTTTCCCCCAGACCAAAAAAGAAGCAGTGCGCTTTCAGATAAAAGGGTACTTTTTAATATAAGTTTTGTCATATAAAAAAGGAGTTTTTTTTTTTACTTTTCGGTATACTAGGTAAACACAAAGTCCAAGTGTTTTCGATGATATTTAGTATTAAAATATTGAAAAGCTTTTTTGATGCTTAATTTAAAAAAAAATGCTAAAGACATTCAGTTATATATTCTGATCAGATTCTTGTGGATAAGTGATTGAAACGAGTAAGTGACGCTTCAAGGACAGGCTTGTGTGAAATTCACACATTAAACAGTAAGACTCACACTGTGAATCTTTACCTTTCAAAACAATGTTACTTTTGGGAAGCTTTGTTGAAACTTTTAAAGGGCAAGGAGGGTTCATTAAGTAAAGGGTCAAAGCTTAGATTAAAAGCAGAAGGGTACGGCGCCCTCCTAAAAAATCTTGGAGCAAACGCTAGGAAAACCTATCTCCTTTCCTTTTAAAGTTTCCAAACATATTATTAGATTATGTTTTTAAATTTTCGAAGTCGTAAAATTCCGAAAGATAGTCGCCAGATTCTCTATAGTACCTAACAAAATGTAGTTTGAAATTGGGCCGAGTAGACTTCAGTTTTGAAATGCTTCAAAATGAGATCATTCAGCCTCTTTCTCTCTCTAGCGTGACCAAAGATAGTTTTGCGTTTTTTAATAGTTCAACGTCGAAACATTATTGTTGAGAGCCCTCGATGCTTCCCTGTTCCATTGATTTTACCAGGGGTAACCTAAAATTGCATTTCTAAAACCTCACATTTCGGAGATTTAATACTTGTAACCGTAGTATCCTTCTTTCAAGGCACATAAAAAAATGTGTCAAAGTTAGCTAGCTTCATTTTACGTTTAACAATTTTCTTTTTTTTTTTTTAGTTTAAAAACTTGATTTAAAAACTTAAAGGAAAATAGGAACTAGCGGTAGTAGTCGTCCGCGGTAGAATGAGATCTGGCACTGTTTAATTTAACTTTAATTTACAGAGGTGGGGCAAAATATTCTTTTGCCGACTGGGCCAAACTCAGCCAGTCCGCCCCTGTATATATATATATATATATATATATATATATATATATATATATATATATATATATATATATATATATATATATATATATTCCCCCGCCTGATTATTGTGAAGCGACGAAAAGTTTGTCGAAAACAAAAGCATATACAATATCAAAATTTGATGGGCTTATTATCTGGTTTTTTACTTTGGGGAAATTTTTAGCACTGATTTTGATTCATCCATTAACATTTGCTTTCCGCTGCAGAGAACAATTTTCTACAAATGATCAAGGAGCACTGCACAGTTCCCCGTATTTCCCTAGCCTGCCCCCCCCCTCCCTCCCCTTTTTTTCCTTCCGACAAATGTAATACCGAAACATATCGAAATAAACGCAAAGTGTTCACGAGGCATTTGTTAAAAGTTCTGGCTGCGATTCAAAAGCTTAAATTAAAAAACAGCTGCTCAAACACAGCTCTGCCCATGGAGCCCAGAACTTGTCCTTAATGACAAAAACCAAAAGAAACAGATCGATGTGTGACAGACGATTTGCGCCCAGAATGCAATTTCACTTCACTTCAGTTCAGGTGCGGGCGAGATAATTCTTATTCGCTCATGAATAAGTCCGATTCCCCAGACTCAAGCCCCGCAAAGTCAGACTCAGTCCTAACGGATGTTCTACATTTCACGGTAACTAAAGCTCTTCCGCAGTTTGGGGGCCAGGGCCCTACGTTGATGAATGGGGGCTCTGCACGAGTATTACAAATCGATAAGCTTTGCTCGGGGCTTTCTAAAGGAGAGCGGATAACGGGACCTCTTAGCCCTGCTAGGAGTTTGTTCAACGTCTTCAACGATAAGAGAGTTAATGTGAGACTCCTTGCACAATAGAATACCAGCAGTGTTTTGTTTCGGGACAATCCTTCGCGACAAATTCCTGCTACCTGGATGGTAATGGGCAGGCGGCAACATTGTTTTCCATGGATGCTGTTAACAGATCGAAAGCGAATCGGAGGGTCGTTTTAAGTGTATGCTTTTTTGTAGGAGATGTTTTAGAATGATATTGTCAAATTTAAATGCATAAAATATTAAGAAAGGAAAACCTGAGGATAATATGTCCTTTGAAAATACAACAGATGCATCATGAACTATGTTAAAATGCCAACTGATAATTTCAACATCAAATGAAAATGTCGACTCATTTATAAATTTCAATCCCTGATTTTTATTCATTTATTTATTTATTTATTTTTTATTTTCATTTGTAATGCAATTTAACAGTACTGTCAGTGAATGGGAGAAAAATTGAAAACAAAACTATGAGAAGGAGAGGAAGGGAGGCAATCCCCTAAACTAGAAACTTTGCATGTTTCGAGAAAGCTTTGGCAGGGTTTAATCATCCAAAGATTGTTTATTATTATTATTTATTAAAGTATTGCACACTACAGAAAGAATCCAGCTACAGTGGCCATAATAATATGAAAGTAGCAATTAAAACAAATTAAACATTTAAAATATTAAAACATAAAGACTTTAAATTGTAAAATGACAAGTTAAAAATATCTAAGTCACGACAATGAAGGTTAAAAAGTTTCTAAAATTTAAAAAGACAAAAATTATCAACCTAGTTCGTCTGGTTAAAAAGAATGATTCCTAAGAGTCCTAATTAGGACAGCAAGTTGTATCGAATTAACGATATCTGAGCAGTCAATTAAATTATGTAGAACCTTATAGGAAAAAAAAAGATAAGGCTATATTTTCATGTGTGACTTCTTTGCATTTGTAAAATAACGCAACATGCACAAAAACTCATTTAATTTACCCTTTTTACTTAAAACAATTTTATCAATGAATCAATTTCCATTAAATGTCATACATGTACAGGGTGTTTCTTAAGTCTTGCACTGATAAAGGAGATTGGTAAAAAAAATATAAAAAAGAGCATTAACGATTTATACATAAATATTTTTTATTTTGATCATTTTTTCATTGAGTTTTTTTCTCCCTACTGGTACTATGTAATATATTAGCTAAATGCAGGCAGGTGGCGCTAACATTGAAAATTGAAAATGGCGTTCATGAAGAAAAAAAAACTCCCAGGAGCACAACGAGGGTAGTATTGAGGGTCATCCCCTTCCCCCTTCAATACTCTTGGCTTCAACGCATATTGCTAATTCTTATACACTCAAACCTGATTTTGTGCGGTAGAAGGGCCGCATAAAAAAAATCGCATAAAAAAACACTCAAAATTAAGCACTCGTTTTAAAGATAGTTTAGTTAATTGAGTCCCCAATTCGTGTGAAATTTTCATAGACCGCACAAAGAAAAAAAATGCACAGTAAAATGACCGCACAAACACAGGTTTGGGTGTACAACAGTTGAAATTCATATAAGGACTGTTGTCACCAAATTCTCAAGCCTCAGAAAATAAATTCTGTTTGCGCTAGACCCAAAGTGTATTAGTGCAAATTCTAAAAGATTTCTTCAAGTGAAAATTTTAACTAACTCCTTATCTTCTCTAAAATAAAATAATATTAATATTGGGGTATCATCTGCGCAATATAACTAGCTTGAAAGAAGAACGGAAATAAATATTTTCCCAGTTAAATGTGATTATTTCTCTCTCTTTCTCAGTTTTAGCCGGGAAATTTGACTTTTGATAAATAATAAAGATAAATAATAAAAATATATATTCAGTAAATGACCGCCCAATAGCCAGGGCTAAAGCAATAAAAATATAATCTAGCCTAGAAAAGACTATTGCAAGTAATATTCTAAAATCTCAAATTTATGGAAATGTGCTTTATAATCTGTGATATATTTATTTCCCTCTTTCTCCTTGTTCGTCTTTTTTTTTTTTCATATTTTGCTTTTTAAGACTCAATGTATTTTTTTTTTCTTTTTTTTCATGTATTTCGCGTTTTTGTCTTATTCTTGTACCGTGCATGAAATAGCTGTTATAACAAAATCTAAAAGACAAAAGCTAGTTTTAAACTTATTAGTTTTATATTATTTATTCGATTTTAGTCATTTTTCAATTCTATTTTTGCGTGAAAGTTACACTGCATTGCTACTTTTACGTATTTGTATTGATCATTTTATTTCAGTTTCTTTTCTTTAATTAATTTTTATGACAAGGTATCTAAAAAAGTGCAACAAATTCTTTTGTATTTTTTATTTTAATTAGAGAACAAAACTTTTATAAAGTAGCTCTGTGCTCTTCAAAACATAATACACGAATCACTACTGTGCAAATATACTCTTTTTTCCCCCCACTATTTTTCCTCGCAAAAACAGGTAAGCAAATAAAATTAACCGTTCACAAATAAACGAAAAAGAAATACCGAAGTCGAAACATCATTGAAAAACAATATGCATTTCCCTAATTAAGGCTTTAATGGAAAAGGGTTTACCGTTTACTTTAATTATCAGGACTCATTTAAAAGAATCTTTGCCTCCAGTGACTTCAAACGGTACAGAAAAAATATCGCAAATAGCAGTGATTCACATCGATTTGCTTCGTTTGGGTTATCAGTTCATTTACACAATTCATTTTTTCCCCAATACCTAGGGATTGAAAACATACTTAATGACATTGTTATGGTGCTGAGAAACATGCTGATACGGTACTGAAACAAAAAAGCACAAATAGTTAATTTTAATCAATTACGAAAACGGATAGAAGTTTTTTTTTTTTTTCTCCCTTCTTGGCGATTGCTGCAGAGGGAATTCAGGCCGTAAACTTAATGACACTTTTCAGTGATTAAAAACTAAATGAAAGGTATCGAATGATTCATAGAGCTTAGCAGAGTGAAACTAAACTTTTTAATTATTAATATTAGTTAAATACTTTAATAAGTGTTGAATATTTTTAAGCATACTCAAACCTGTTTTTGTGCGGTGGGTAGGAACCGCATAAAAAATCGCAGAAAAAAACCGTTCGAAACTTCACGAGTAGCGATAAAAAATAGTTTTCGCAATCCAGTTAATTTATTTTTTATTTTTATGCGGTGGATAGGAATCGCATAAAAAAAGCCTCACGCAAAAATAACCCAAAAACTTACGAAATAACTCGGAATTGCTTCTTTAAAGAAAGTCAAAATAAACCAAGTGATGATAATTTTGCCGAATCGTCAGGCAAAATTTCCCAAAAAAAGAAATTTTTGGCAGGTCATAATGACTTTCCATCGGAGTGCCCCTGTGATCACTTGAGCATACTACCTCGCACTTATTTTATAAATAAGCCTCGTCAATTGAGTTCCAATCTGATGGAAATTTTCATAGGATATCGCACAAAAAAGTCGCACAAAAAAAAAAAAAAAAAAAAAAAAAAAACACACACACACACACACAAAAAAAAAAAAAAAACAGGCTTGAGTTCATTGTACTGTTGTCTAATAAATTTGGTTTACTTGAATACAAAGTGAGTAATAGTGTTGGAAGAAAAATTTAAATATGTTCAAAAGGTTTAAGAATTATTGTATTTAGTTATGTGTTGATATATTGCTAGATTTTGTAAGGGGGGAAAATGTTTAATATTTTTTGGAAGTGTGTTATTCATTTCGGAGTATATTTTTTGAAATATGCGGTGTAAGTACAAGCAAGAAAAGAAAATATGCGTAATATTCTGATTTTTCAACCTTAAAAATGTTTGTTATTTTTGATTGTAAAAATTTAAAAAACGTTCAAATGCACTAAACTCCAATTGCCTTTTTCTCCCATTTTCATGTTGTTAAATTTTTATTTGAAACACAAAGCGTGAAAATATACTTGAGTAAGTTTTTGAGGCGTATTTTCAATTTTCATACTTTCAACCTTTACAGTTTTTTTTTTTGGGGGGGGGGAATTTAAACAAAATAAAAATCATTTAAAGTATACTAAAATCCATTTTTTTTTTAATATCGCGATGTTATAATTATTTTTTTTTAAATACAAAGCGTGAAAACATGCTTCACTAAATTTTTGAGGTGTATTTTCAATTTTCAATGCTTCAAATACTCTTGGTTGCTTAAAAAAAAAAAAATTCCGACTTCTTACATTTGATTACTAATTTTGTTTGCGTTGTAGCTTTGTTCCTGTAAACTGAAGGTAATGACCTAAGGAGCAAGGTTTTTCCACCTTTTTACTTCCTTTCACAAAAAAGGAAGAATTGTATTCGCGAAAAAAATTTTCACTCAAAAATCGACCTTAATTTCCATTTTACTCACCCCCTTAATGAATATTGAGTTTTTTTTCTTTTTTCTACTCGACCACACGTGGATAAGTGCCTTAGAACGTATAGACACGCGAAATATCCATAATGACGATTCCCGAGTAAATTCCAACGAAATTTCTCGTGACGTCTGTATGTACGTATGTATGTATGTGCGTATGTATGTTAAAAGAACTCAGCAGCTCTACTTTTTGCAGGTTTAAAATTGTTCGTAAGTCAGTTCCTTTGGTCACAATTTCAGACAAGTATTAACACTACAACTATCAATTAAACAGAACTAACATTTATTAACATAAAACAAATAGAATTACAACTAGTGGTGCGACATCGATGGTAAAACATCGATGTTTCAAAACATCGATGTTGGCAATTAAAACATCGATGGTATTGATACATCGACCAAAAAACATCGATGTTTCTGAACATCGATGTTTTAAAACATCGATCTTTTTGTCAATATTTAACATTCCTTTTTTTTTAGTATACTACACTACAAACTTACATATATGATAATCTCTAACAAATGTTTCTTAATGGATCAGGGAATTCTTTTGGCATTGCGTCTAATTTAAGCAATACAAAAGAATACGAACCCCACGAATATATTGAAACTACTGAACTACAAATCGTAAATACAATTTAATAGGAATAGTTTCGCAACATCTTGGTACTATAATAAGACAAAAAAATTATAATAAGACATGCAACAATTATTACAAACTAGTTAAATCTGTGAAAAAATATGTCATAGCACTTACAGTCAGTTGTATGATGAGAAAGAGTTGTGCAAATTATATTAA
This sequence comes from Uloborus diversus, assembly GCF_026930045.1. Lineage (NCBI taxonomy): Eukaryota > Metazoa > Arthropoda > Arachnida > Araneae > Uloboridae > Uloborus > Uloborus diversus. Next base: position 33,733,913 of record NC_072733.1, on the reverse strand, counting down.
AAGTACAAAATTAATTCTGACAGTTATTATTAAGAGCAAGAAATATGTTTTTAACTGTTAGTGCAATATAATTAAACACAAATTGTGAGTAATTGAGGGACGGCTTGTTGAGAGTAGACGCAGTGGCGGATACAAGTGAGGGGGTCAAGGGGGTCATAACCCCTCCCCCTCTCCCCAACAGTATTTGAATGTTTGCTCGAAAAAATAAAAAACTTGATCGAAACTGTAAGAAGTGTATACAAGGAGGAGGGGGGATCGTGGGGCTCATGACCCCCTCCTCTCATCAAAATCTGCGGCAATACTTTGTAATCTGTTGCAAGGTTCATTGCATTTGAGTAGTGAAAATGACTGCTTGAAAAAAAAAAGCCGTACTGAAACCATAATAAGAAACAGTAAATAATTCTCGATTTTTTGGGGGGGGGGGAGAGGGGTATTAACTCACTTTTCTATTTATAGCATATGTATTTAAAATATGTAGACAGTAAAGATAGCTTTTCTTGAGACAGTTAGTCTGCGGCGCTGAGTTCAGGAGCCAGTATAATGAAAAGTAATAAAGAAGTGTCTGACGCCCGTTTGCTTTTTATAAGCAACAAATTTAATCAACGATAGCTTTTGTAAAATCCCATCCAAAGCTTCAGGCATCACTTCTATCGATAAAACATTTGAGTCCATAAATATTTCTTTCTTTCTGTAAAGTCTCTATAGATTAGAATTTCTTTCTGTTGTAATTTTTAGATAATTCAGTTTTTAGTCGTGCTGAGTTTATTAGTTTAAATCAGTTGTAACGGATTCGGTGCGACTTCCACTTTCTTGAAATGAAGACACAGTTCTTGATTAAAAAAATACAGGAAATTTATTTACACTATGTACAGGAAAGAGCGTCAACAACTGCTAAATTATTCATCAGCAATTAAGCAATTATCACACAACACCGTAATCTCAACGTTTACACACGTATTTACTTCCAAATACGAAAACAACACAGCGAAACGCTTCGCTATAAACAGAGCTAATACACACTCTCAGTACAAATTCTCAATCGAAACTCTCTTTTTTTATCACGCAGGACGCTTTTATAAACATCGAAGAATTTTCCACAACATTCTTACCTCTTCTCGAAATGCGTAGACCGTTATCAAATTTTATCAATGAAAAGAAAAGAAAATAGGGGGTCGTATACATTAGCCGAATGAAAAGGGGTTGTATATTCATTACGGGAAACTATTTACAGGTTACGTTACTACAATAATTACTATTTACAGGATTTGTAACATTGCCCCCTTCCTAAGGACTGCACGTCCCGGGCAGTACAATCCCCAGAAAGGGTGCCAAACTTCTATCACAAGTTCACAATTACACACATTAAATAATAACCAATAGTACAAAGGAAACACAATAATAACAAGAAATATTACTAAACATTAAAAGCAAAAATTATCTACACCTTTTATGTTATCAACCATGGTGGTTTACGTAATACTCATGAACTATGGCCATAGTATGGGGCTAACCGATCATAATGTACAACCCTAGGTTTTGCATTAGGTGATTTTTGGATCCTCACTACGACGTCATTTAGTCGGTTAAGGACTTTGTAGGGTCCATCCCAATGCGACTGCAATTTGGGTGACAGACCTTTCCGTCGGATGGGATTCCATAACCAAACCTTGTCGCCTTCGTTGAATTCATGTCCAGTAGACCTTGTGTCGTATCGGGTCTTCATCTTCTCCGCCGCGATGTTGATTCGCTCCCGTGCGAAGTTATGAACGTCTTCCAACCGAGCCTGGAGATCCTGGATGTACTCCTCAGGCGATGCAGGCGCATCCGGAGGACGACCGAAGACGAGATCACAAGGTAGCCGCAGCTCTCGTCCGAAGAGCATCTGAGATGGGGCATATCCGGTAGTCTCGTGGACAGCACTGCGGTAGGCCAGCAGGAACAAAGGTAGCTTCTGGTCCCAATCCTGTTGATTTCTGGAGACCATAAGTGAGAGTTTATTCAGGATTGTGCGATTAAATCTCTCCACCATGCCGTCCGATTGTGGGTGTAGTGGTGTTGTCCTAGTTTTCTCAATTCCGAGAATTTGACAAAGGCCCTTAAACACAGCAGAGATGAAATTCCTCCCTTGATCGGAATGAATCTGCAAAGGTGTTCCATATCTCGAGATCCAATGTTGGACTAGAGTCTCTGCTACGGTGGTAGCCTCTTGATCTGGAATGGGATATGCTTCCGGCCATTTGGTGAAGTAGTCGATGGAAACAAGAATGTATTTGTTCCCATCAGCAGTTCTTGGTAGAGGACCCAGGATGTCGATCCCAATTCGTTCGAAAGGAGCTCCAACGTTGTACAGATGTAGCTTCCCTCTGCTTCTTTTCTTTGGTCCTTTACGAGCAGAACAGGCGTCACAAGAATGGCACCACTTCTCCACGTCATCCTTCGCCTTGCTCCAGAAGAAGCGCTCCCGAACTTTATTGAGGGTTTTCAACACACCAAAATGTCCTCCAGTCGCACTACTATGTATTTCTTTCAGAACATCTGAAATCCTTGATCGGGGAAGTAGTAACTGCCACCTAGATGTTTTGCCGTCGTCAGATTCCCATTTTCGGTGTAGCACGCCGTTCCGTAAATGGAGCGAGTTCCATAAAGCCCAGTATCTTTTTGTTGCAGGACTGAAGATGGAAACGTCCTGCCAGCTAGGTAGCCGACTGTCACTCTCCATGAACTCCAAAATTGGTTTTATGTCGGGGTCTTCAAGTTCATCTTTTCGAACTTGGTCGTCACTCCATGGATCAGGTTCTGAAGATGTTGGAGTCACTGTCACCTGATAGGCAGTAGGGCTAGTCGTTCCATACTGTTTCTCGATTCGGGAACAATAATTGCAGTTCTCAGGACAGGGTCTCCTTCATAAAGCGTCTGCATTACCGTGAGACAACCCTTTTCGGTGCTTGATCTCCATGTCATATTCCTGGAGCCGCTGTATCCACCTGGCTATCTGGCCTTCTGGATTCCTGAAGTTCCAAAGCCAAGTTAACGAGGCATGATCTGTCCGAAGCAGAAACTTTCGGCCGTAGAGGTAATGATGGAAGTGTTCTACAGCTTTCACTATGGCCAGTAATTCCTTTCTGGTGACGCAGTAATTTCGCTCCGACTTTGATAAGCATTTGCTCCAGTAAGCGATGACATGTTCATTGCCGTCAATTTCTTGGGATAAAACAGCTCCGATGCCCTCGTGGCTCGCATCAGTGTCCAGGATGAAGGATTTTTCAGGCTGAGGATAGGCGAGGATAGGCGTTGATGTTAAAGCCTCCTTCAGTCGTAGAAATGCATCTTCGCATGCTTTGGACCATTCAAATTTTTGCTTGCTCTCCGTCAGCTTATGCAAAGGTCGTGCAATGTTGGAAAAACCCTTCACAAACTTCCTGTAGTACGTGCAGAGCCCCAGGAAACTTCGCAGCTGATGGATGTTTTCGGGACGACTCCAACTCTTGACCGCAGATACCTTTTCTGGATCGGTTTGTACACCTTCAGAAGAGATGATGTGACCAAGGTAGTTCACTTCCCGTCGGAACAAATTACATTTGGACGGGCTTAACTTCAGATTGGCTTCCTTAAGCTTTTGCAGCACCTTCCTAAGATTTGCCAGATGTTCTTCGAAACTGCGTCCCACGATGATGATATCGTCTAAGTCGACCAGACAGGATTCGTAGGAAAGTCCTCTTAACACTGTCTCCATAAGACGCTCGAACGTAGCTGGTGCATTGCAGAGGCCGAAGGGCATCACTTTAAACTGCCATAAGCCTTGTCCAGTTGTAAACGCTGTCTTCTCTCGGTCATCAGGGTGTATCTCAACCTGCCAGTAGCCGCTCTTCAAATCCAGGGTCGAAAACCACTTGTGTCCGGAAAGAGTGTCCAAGGTGTCGTCTATCCGTGGAAGAGGGTAACTGTCTTTCTTGGTGATTTCATTCAGCCGCCGGTAATCGACACAAAATCTGGTGGAGCCATCTTTCTTTCGGACCAAGACGATGGGAGAGGCACAAGGACTGGATCAAGGTTCGATTACATCATTCTCCTTCATCTCTTTCAGGAGGGTCTCAACCTCTTCCTTCTTGGCGAACGGTAGTCGTCTTGGATGCTGTTTAATAGGGGGTGTTCTCCAGTGTAGATCCTATGCTGCGTTAAATTCGTCCGGCCCACATCCTCCGATGTAGATGAAAACAGATGCTTGAAGTCATCCACCAATTGTTCCGCAGCAGTTCTTTGATCCTTCGATAAGGGTGCACTCCCACTTAACTTCGATGTCAAGGACTCAGAAGACACAGTCTCAGGGGAATTGATTCTTCTAATGATGCAGTTTACGGGAGTACTAGTTGCTAACACTTCGCCTTTCCGGATATTCCTTGGCCTTTCACTCACGTTGGCAACTCTCACAGGAATTATTTCCTTAGAAAGGTCCACAAGCGTAGATGCTACCAGCACTCCTTTTGGGTTATTGCTTAAGTTGGAGTATTCAATGAATCCAAATCGAAAACTATTGATTTCCTCAATGCAGCCAGGTATTAATGATTCTGACCTTGAGGGAATCGATAAATCTGTTTGGGCTTTTATTTGATGAGCTGATTTTACATCATTTTTTGCGTTGAAGATGGCTATGTCTTCTCTGATCGAGTGCAGTTCATTAGTCTTGAAATCCAGGGTGAAGTCGTATTTCTTTAAAAAGTCCAACCCGAGAATGAAAGGGTCCGTGATATCCGCGACGAATGCAGTATGATGGTAGGTGGCATTCCCAAACACTATTTCCAAGTCCACTTTGCCTTCAATCTCGATTTTGTCACCTGTCACAGTCTGGAGACTTACGCGTGGCGATGTCCACAACAGTTTCAATCCAAATTCACGAGCCACATCTGTCCTAACGATTGTCACATTGGCTCCAGTGTCGACAATCAGTCTGCAGGGGTTCCCATTTACATGTGCGTAAATGAAAAGTCCATTACTGCCACTACTGGTAGAGGAAATCTGCAGAGCTCTGGTGGAGGTGATTTCTTTCCCTCGCGTAGCTTGGCGAGCCGGACAACTCCTTCGCAGGTGCCCTTCACTACCGCATTTCCAGCACTTCTGCTCTTGTTTCTTTTGGGCTGTTATGCTGTTCAGATGTCTTGCCAAGTCACCGAGTTGTCTCTCAAGTTCAGCGAGATGGGACGACCTGGAATCAGACTCATCAGCTTCCAGAGTTCGGATGGGATGGCGATCCACACGGGTTGCTTGCTGGGCGGCCTCCAACTTCATCGCATACACAACAGCAGAATTCAGGTCTTTGACATCCGCCATCCGTAGAGCTTTCTGGATTTCCGGATCTCGAACCCCGTCGATGTAGTAGTTGAGTGCCAGGTTGTCTCGAACATCCGCAGGGAGTCGCAAAAAGCAAGATGAGACAGTCTCTTGACGTCAGCCGCTAGCTCTTGCAGGGTTTCCCCTGTTTTCTGGAAACGGGACTTCAACTGGAGTCGGCTGAAATCTTTCTGGCACTTCTCACCGAAGCGAAGCTCCAACGCGGATGTGAGGGCGGCGAAATCCAGGCGCTGGCTGTCCGGAAGGGTCTGGAGAATGTCCGCTGCGTCACCTCTCAGGGATGCTGCAAGATGACAGGCCTTGGTAGCAGAGTCCCATCCGTTCGCTTCCGCCACTATCATGAATTGGGTCTTGTACACCTGCCACGAACTTTTCCCATCAAATGTGGCCAGTTTAATGGACGGTCGAGCAACCGATGTGGGAGCGCCAAACTGTACAGAGCTGCTTTCCGCGGTCGCCAATCTCCTTTCCATGTTTTTAATTTTCTCATCCACATGATTCTCAACTGTTGCGATACGGTTTTCTACTGTTTCAAATTTTTCATCAAAAGCATCAACTCGATGCTCTATCTCATTAAATTTATTTTCCATCACAGTCTTTACCGAAGTAAGGTCGTTTTTAATTTCCTGTTGGTTAGAAGCTAAATCATTTTTCAGCACCATTAAATCACTTTTCCATTGTTCTTGATTAGCCGCCAATTCATTTTTCAATTGTTCTTGATTAGCCGCCATATCATTTTTTAATTGTTCTTGATTAGCCGCCATATTATTTTTTAATTGCTCTTGATTAGCCGCCATATCACTCTTCACAGAGTTGATTGCATCAAGCAGTTGTTTTAATTGTTCATCCATTGCGCGAGTAATCACCATAAAAATAAAGTCCAAATTTAAAAAGTCTTTATGAAAAAATGTCCAAAGTCACACTTACTGCAAGAAAGTGCTGAAGTAGCCCCACGTTGGGCGCCAATTGTAACGGATTCGGTGCGACTTCCACTTTCTTGAAATGAAGACACAGTTCTTGATTAAAAAAATACAGGAAATTTATTTACACTATGTACAGGAAAGAGCGTCAACAACTGCTAAATTATTCATCAGCAATTAAGCAATTATCACACAACACCGTAAACTCAACGTTTACACACGTATTTACTTCCAAATACGAAAACAACACAGCGAAACGCTTCGCTATAAACAGAGCTAATACACACTCTCAGTACAAATTCTCAATCGAAACTCTCTTTTTTTATCACGCAGGACGCTTTTATAAACATCGAAGAATTTTCCACAACATTCTTACCTCTTCTCGAAATGCGTAGACCGTTATCAAATTTTATCAATGAAAAGAAAAGAAAATAGGGGATCGTATACTTTAGCCGAATGAAAAGGGGTTGTATATTCATTACGGGAAACTATTTACAGGTTACGTTTCTACAATAATTACTATTTACAGGATTTGTAACACAGTGTTTAGGATTTATTTTCGTGCTAGAAATGTAAACTTTGAGTGTCGTGTTAGACCTCATTATACATAGGTTCTCGCAGGGATGCCCACCTAGACAATGGCGGATACAAAAAGAGGGTCATTGGGGTCATGACCCCCCCCCCCTAAAACGTCGACAATATTATCCGTTCGCATTGTATTCAAACACTTTATGGATAAAATGTAAATGATTTCAGTTTTTGTTTCAGTTCTTGAATTACTGTTAAAAGTAAATACTTGAAATACTACTTCTTTTAATTGTTTATAAAATTTATTCGTGAGGTTTTTGTCCTATTCGGTGCCATATCCCTGATCGATGTGGTATTTTTTAAACGCCTAAGCAGTTTCATAAATTTTTCTTACCAAAAACCATAAGTTCATTCATGGAGGAGGGGTGAGGGTCACTCTTTAGCATGAGCCCCCCTAAAATGTTAGTCTGTATCCGCTCCTGGGTAGACAATAAGTAACCCCCAATATTTGGTGTTTAAGCGCATTTCTCTTTTCGCTGACTATTCCACCAGGCAGAGAAAAACAAAAGTCGCCATCACTATCAAATACTTTGACACAACTTTTAACAGTTCTGAATTTGTACAGTTATAATATTCACCGTAGTAATGTATAGGATTCTCCTTTAGTTTAAGAATTGCAGTCTTAGAATCGATTGCAAGTTCTGGCAACAGACTACCAGTGTCGAGTTCCTCCAATAGCTTTGACCTCTTCCTCACCCTCCAGTTTTCTTTTACCATCTTGTAGTGATCTTCCCAAAAATCATCCTTTACACAGAAAAATCGATATTTTTAAATGTGCGCAAATAAATGAAATTTTTGGAGCAATTCCATACGTAAACTTAATTACCTAACGAGAAAATTGGAGCAAATTTTACTATAATTTTTAATTATAATACAAAAACATCAACATCGAAAAAACATCGAAACCGAAACATCGATGTTCTCAAAACATCGAAAGTAAAACATGGATGTTAAAAACATCGATGTTTTAACAAAAACATCGATGATTCCAAAACATCGACATCGATGTCGCACCCCTAATTACAACCATAAGAATGGTTCTTGCTGGAATTAAAGGGTCAGCGACTCCCTTCGTAAATTCACATCAATCAATCTAAAATCCTAAAGCAATCTGAACCTGAACTGAGATTCTTTAATTTAAACTAAAGTTTGCTATAAAACTCGCGAGATATTTAATCGCCAAACGAAACTAAAAGAGATATATAACATATGTCACATAACTCAAGAACGATAAGTCCTAGAATGTTTTAATTTGGTATGTAGACTCCTATTGGGGTCTAGTTATGCACCTCCCCTTTTGGTTGCATTCGGGTGTTTCTAAAGGGGTCTTTTGCCCCTTTTTGGGGGGAAATCATTGTTAATTTCGATGTAAACTCAAGTGGTGTTATAATTTGGCGGACACTTGGTGATATATCGCCAATCTTTTGGTCACCGTTTTGTCGCCAACTTGGCCACTGTTGGTGATATTTATAGAGTAAACTGTTGAATCACAATAAAACTGCCAATAATGGAGAAATGACATTGAATTGGAGTAAAAGGAAGTCATGTGATGCACACATCAGCTCGTTTTTCCTAATCCCATCCATGACGCACATCAATTTAAAGGTGAAAATTTACGTGCGTGTATGTTGAAAACAGTGAGTCAAGTTATGAAATGATGGATATGCTTTTTGAGTGTTTTTACAAAGATGTTGTACTCCAGATGTTGGATTGCACTGCATGTTACTTAATTCCTCATGTCTGGAGTTTCTGTTTTAAATACAGTAATTGATTTGCTTCCTGCAACATAGAAAGGAGCTAATATGATTGTTATCAAGAGCCAGGTATCAATAAATCGAGGGAAAACAAACATTTTTATTGCTTAGGTAACAATATATTTACGACTTGACTGTAATGATAACTTTAAAAACAATTAAATACCAAAATATAGTTCTTTTATTTCAAATTTTGACTTAAAATTGCTTTATTTTTGAAGAATTGCGAAGCCAAATATTAAAATATTTCTCAAAAACCAAAAGTAAAACTTTGCTGCGTTTTTTCTTAAATTTGACAGATTGGAAACTCTTTATCAAAAAATATACTATTCCTGTAATTTTTTTAAATCCATGGATATAAGTTCATCTTTTTTCCTTAAATATTTTCTGTTTCATGGAATAAACAGCAAGTTATACATTTAAATGGCTGCTGTTCTTAAAATTTGATGCGTAAAAAATATTATTTCTTGTATTACAAGTATTTTCTATTTCAATTAAATGCTTTGAATTTCATTAGTAAGTGCCAGTGATTAATTATTTTGAATTAGTTGCAATTATTATGAAATTGACCTCATAAAAAAACCTTTTTCATCCGTGCAATGGATTTCAAATTTTCATTATTATAAATTTGGTTCGATTCAAGTCTGGTAGAGTCAAATCAAAAGATGAAAAATTGCGAATTCTCCCGATTGAGCTACTATTTTTATTATTAAATATTGCTGAGGAAATGTGCAAAAATGGGCACAATTGTAAATATGGACGCCCCTCCCTAGTGACTATGGGATGTACTGAGGACAGGCGACTATTGTAAATCACCATTTTTGAAATGAAATCATTCATATTAATCTTTGTTTCGCCTTCTTGCAATTAGGATACTTGTTATGGTAGTTAGTGAAAGAAAAAAATAATCTAGATTTGTTTTATATGAAAGTAACTTCAAATGAAAAATAAAAGAGGGTGCACCTTTTCCTCTACTATTAATGATACTATTATTGTTGATATTATTATTATCATTGATGTTATATTCAATTGCTTAAAATTCAACAAAACATATTATAATACAAAAACTAAAAGGGAGTTAGGAATGCTGATACACTGATTATTCAGTGAAAGTTCTGTCGAGTAGGGAGACTATTGTACCTTGGACCACTTCTAAAACTTTTCGGTTTAAAAAAAAGACTGATTTTTATGGTTTTTAGTTATTAAAACTTAACTTCAAGCCTTTTTGCATGAGTAAAAAAATATTTCGGATTGTAAAAAAGAATTTTTCTATTTTCGTAAATTTTTCACAAATTTTATGTAATTTGGTCCATGCTACATGATGCTCTTGTACTTGTTTAAGTGCATAACTTACGCTGTATTCAAGTTTATTGGACCCACTTTCATTCAACTTCCTTAAATGCCTAGGAATGGTTGACCTGCTCATTTTGAATACTTTTTTCGCCTCTCTAAAAGTCTTTTTTTTTTTGTCAGGATCATTACTTTTTGCTGTTTCACCAGCATTTTGCAATGCCTCAACATCTACTGGATCCCTCTTGATTCCAGTTTTACTTCGAGGCATGATGAAATCCTACTTTAAAAAAAACAGTCACAACAACCTATTGTGCCTATTGTACCTTGATCCAGTGGTTCAAGGTACAAGATGGAGCTTGGTTTCAAGGTACACGAGGGTGCATGTCTATACAAAAGTGGCTACCCTAACCTAACAGCTACGTAAAAAGTAAAGACTAAATGTTGAATACACTTACCGAGAGATAGGCAATAGATATAATGGTCAATCAGTTGGGTAACACTACTCTTTAAAAGTCCAATTTCATTTAAGTAGCCCCGGAATTATTTACTTTTGTTTGCACAAATCACAAAACAATCACTGTCCACATAAAAGCTGGAGTTTCAACCTACATCTCACTCTGGCAGGTGGAGAGACTGTCATGGCTGACATAGTACGGTGATTCCTTATTAGGTAAAACCGCTAGCTCATTAGAGTGCATGGCGCAAGGTACACCATGGTCAAGGTTAGAGTTGTAAAATTTCCGGAAATTTTGAAGTGGCGGAAAAATGGATTTTTTTTTATAAATAAAAATAGGGTTTTTTAATAGTATTGTTTTAATTAAAACATATAAAGTGTTACGCATTAAAAAATATATGCAGTCCACTCATCTTCCTTTTAATCTTGACAGAAATACACATACAGGTATATTAATTATTGACTTTTAAACATGATTGATATTTTTTGAAAAAAAAAAAGTATGATTTCTCTTCCTTGCAACATAACTTTTCTGTTTGAAAATGAAAGTTACTGAGTTATGATTTTTTCCAATCCAATCTAAGTCCAAATCAAAACTAAATTGGTTTTTCTTTATCTCTCCGACAGAAACCCCAAACCAAAACTGTGTAATGCTTTTTAAAGCTGAACATTAATTTAAACTGGAGTTCTAGTTAAATATACGACCTTGCTAAGCACAGTAATAAAAGTAGTCAAACCTGCACTTTTGAACAAAAATTAGTTATTGTAACTTAATAAATAAAATGTTTTAGGGTCATTTTATAGGGAACTATTTTTGTTAATAATTCTGAAAAAAAGGACATCTAAATCAAATATATGGATAACCAAACTCTAAAACGCAATATCTCAGTTTGAGCTCAACTCTAGATTTCACTTTTGTACTTAGCTCGATAGTTATGCATTTGGTCAGCAGAAACATAGTTCTACAATTAAAATTATTGTTTTTTTCATAAAGAAGGAAAATAAATTCTTCACTTAAGGATACTGGTTTTGCTAAAGAAGATTCAGTGTGTGGAAGTATCTAGTAAACCAAGACCTCCATTTTTCTCAAAACTTGCAGGAAATGCAATTTTCGAAGACTTGGACGGAAAATTCATTGATGAATAAAACTTTATCTTATAATCATTCACCAAAGCACACGTATTTTGGTGCTTCGAGGAACCCTTTAAATGCAAGCAGATGAAACTATTTCCATGAGCTCGCTTCTTTTTGCATTGAAAAATAGGTTCATTGTAATCTCAAAACACATGTCTGTAATATTTTCAGTTATCTTGCACTTTCAATGCTGTTTTTTTTTTTGCGGGGGGGGGGACAATTTATAGTATCGGGCGTAGTTTATATTTTTCTAATTTTGAATATATTATGTAAAATTAAAAATTTAAGCAAGCAGTTATGAGTAAAGCTATTAAAAAAAATATTGCTTACATAGTGATGCAAGGTTGCCAATGTATCACGCTGCAGTAATTCCTACATCGCACAACCCTAATAGATATAAATATACTCTCACCTACGGTTCCCCTAATTGATATTATTGAGATAATTTTGGGGAAAAAAATTCTTTTTTTTGTGCAAAAAGTATTTAATGTTTTTGATATATACGCAAATTATATTATCATAAAACAACTTGCATTATCAAAATTAGACAGTATTTTAACATACAAGGAAGGGATGGGGGAGAAAGAAATAGAGAACTAGCATCATAATTTAAGTGTGAGAAATTTCTAATTTTATCACTTTTTCCTGATAGTTTCAATTAAAACTCCAGAAAAGTTGAAAAAAAAAATTTTTTTTCCGGACCGGAGCAGAAATAAACCTCTTCGGAAAAAAACGGTTTTTTCCGCTTTTTTCCGAAATTTTCCGTTTTTTTTTCCGACTGTTTTCATCTCTAGTCAATGTACAACAGTAAAGAAATTGTAAGTTACTGTAGGTGGGACAAAGATATCGGTCTAAATTTCCCCTTCATAAAAATCTTCTTTTAAGCATTTATGTGCATTTATTGGAAACTTTTTTTTTGCAATAAACGATGATTTTACGAGAAACTTAGCTTATTTTCATGTTTTGCATAGCTATCATATATATATATATATATATATATATATATATATATATATATATATATATATATATATATATATATATATATATATATATATATATATATATATATAATATAATATAATTTTTTGAGCAATCACGATTGCTTATTGTTCTCACTTGACCGGTTTTGGCGTTACGTTTCGTTTTTCAGCTTGGACCAGGCCTGCAGCACCACCGTCCACCGGCGGCGGCGCGGCTGGTCCTGAGCACTGTCCCCCGAAATCCACTTTTGCTGGGCGGTGGCGTCCATGTCCCACACACACACACACGAACGCCTACACACACACACACACACGAACGCCTACACACACACACACGAACGCCTACACACACACACACGAACGCCTACACACACACACACACGAACGCCTACACACACACACACACGAACGCCTACACACACACACACGAACGCCTACACACACACACGAACACCTACACGCACACGCACGTACACAACACTCACTCACACACATGCATACATACACTTACGCACCCACACACATGCGCCTACACAAACACACACGCTCGTGATTGCGAAAAACATAATTTGAATTCAAGATGCCAAAAATTCAAATTATTTTTTTTTTTTTTTTTTTTTTTGTTCATTGAAAAGTTTAAAAATATTTTTTAGTATCGCTTTTTGTTTTCTGTTTTATTGTTGTGAGAATGAAGTCTAAAAACCGAATGCTTCAGCAGCAAAAGAAGACATCCTGGCTTCGTTTCAAATAAGATGAGATAATCAATCATGCAAGGTTTATGAATTTTTCACAGCTTCTAAAACCGAAGATTTATTAAGATGGTGATCAAGTTTTAATTAAGCAAAATTTTTTGATAATGCATTATCAAATGAATTATGAAGCTTTCAGGCTTGAATTAATTAAATTAAAATTTTCCTTGTTTTTGACGGTGCATTGGAATAATCAAACTCACGTGTGGTAAACAACTCTGCCTCAAAGCAATATTAGAAGCTTAAAACTTGATCCAGTATCAGATTAGAAAAAATAATGACTTCAATTCTGACTAATGTTCTTAAGTGGAAACGATCTCCAGACAAAAATGAGGAATATTATATGTGTGTACATAATTTGAGTAATATAATTATGTACGTGCGCTTGCCTATGCATGTATGTATGTGCTTATGTATTTTATGTTGTAATATTCTATTGCAAGTCAAAAATTATTTTTTTTATTATAAAATGATAAACTTCTTGTCATTAACATTTTAAATATTAATTCAGATCTACTAATATTCAGGGCAGTATTTATTTATTTAATATGAATCTTTTCCTTTTTTTAATGTTTTGTACAATTAGTCAAGTGTTTGCGGGGCAAAGTGGATGCGGCAAAGTTAAATAGTTCATTTCGTTTACTTATTCAATTATTTATTAAATCACTTATGCATTCATTTGCTAATTAATTCATTTGCATTTCTTAATTTAACATTTCAATTATTCATTTATTCAATCGCTTATTTTCTTATTCATACACTATTTTATTAGCTCTTTCATTTTTTCTCATGCATATTGATTAATTTATTAATTTATTTAGTCGTTTGTTACCTTATAATCTATTCATTCATTCATTCCTTCATTTTTTATTTAATCATTCATTTGATTTAAAAAAAATTTAATAATCATACAAAAAATACTTCATTAGAAAATGTATTTTATTTTCACTTTGTTTCATGATTATTTTTTTCATTCTGAAAGTTGTATTTGCGGCCAAAAATAAAGGCTAAAAAATAATATCTCAATGCAAATTTTATTATAAAATACCAAGGGCACCCATATGCAAAATTTTAAGGGAGGGCTGAGATATTTTCTCCATGGTTTAGCAGGATATTTTACCCATAGAAACCGATTTCAGTTCTGATTAGAATTATTAAAATTTGACATTTTTAATAACTTATTCATTAATTGCTGGAGAAGAAATGTTTTTACATTTTTGCCAAAAAAAGGTACCAAAAGCAAGGAAGTTCTCATTTCAAAGGGGGGTGGGCTTGGGCCCCCTTGCCCCCCCCCCGTATGGGCACCCTTGTAAAATACATTGTTCTCCCCTCATGTACTGCAATAATCGAAACGATTTCCAATTCTTCTTGTTTACATTGAAAGAAGTAAGCTATCTTAACTATTTCTCTTTGACCCCGCACTCCCCTACATTTTATTTGTCTTGCCTTAGACTCTTGTTTGAATCTAATCTGCTACACATACTGGACAAGCTAGAAATAACTTTTCATGTTTTATTTCGGCATACTATTTTGAAGCCTTCAAAATAGTAAATGCATCCTCAAATCACTCTTCTTTTCTTATATTGTTATTATAATATGTAGACTTAAAATGAAGGATTCTATCATAAGGCATATCTAATATTTCATTTAACATTCTTATCAATTTTAATGGTGTTAATTTAGCTTTGGCTGTTTTACTCATTTTTCTTCTGTTAGCTACTTTTAGTTATATGATTCAGAAATAAAAAAACTTGCATTAGTCGGTGCACAGCATAGTCATATGACATTTTCTTTTTTTCTGACCAATGTTTAACATTTAATTAGACACATTTAATATGAATCAAAACTGTTACATTACTAATAATTTTATGAATATAAAATAAAAAAGGAATACTATATTACTTTGTTATATTAATGATATATTAATACATCATAAAAATATAGTACATAACTCTTCGGTTATTTTTTATTATAAATGAACAATATTACTAAGATTAATATAATTTTTACAGCAAAAATACCATAGTTGAAAAATAAAAATCGAAAATATCAAAATATCAGGATATTTTCAAAATACATATCAGATATATATCTTGATATATATCATGATATATATAGACTGATATATATCGGCGAACCCTGCCGAAATAACAATTCTAATTAATTAGCATCATGTGTTTTCAGTGTAAAAGATTGTGCTTTTGAATAGCATATTCAAACACAACAAGGAGAATTGCTTGTTTTAATGAGCAGTATAATTTCACTGCTACTTTTATAGATATAATGAAAAGTTCAATTATATTTTTTGGTTGGACATGTTTATCCACATTTGGAGCATTTTTGATTGATAGAGCTCGGCGCCTTTTTTGACTCTGTCGCCGTCGTGCCCCGCACGACCTTGCACATAGGGACTGCGCGGCCCTGCCAAATGTTAGAACTTTTCACGCTATTTACTCAAAATTGCAAAAAAAAAAACCACTTACTCCCTTTGCTTCTAACACTGCGTCATATAATTTTTTCTACAATAAGTTTTGCGTTTTAAAACTCAAAACGATTTGAATAGCTTTGAAGATATCATATTTAATGCCAAAATATACAGATGAAGTGCAGATGCTATTAAATAGTGAAATAATATGGATTACTGAAATACTGAGGTTTCTTTATCATTAAATGCTGATGTTTTGCTGTAATATTTTAAACTACATACTTCCAAAATTATCCATGCTGCTTTGTAGTCAGTTTCATTTCGTAAGAAGGAATCTTACCCCGAAGAACTCGCGTGCTAAACAGCACACAAAGGGTCGCAAGGGGTACCTGTATGACCCCATCTATTCGTTTTAACTTAATGCGATTTATGCACGTAAATATTAACAAAATTAAACAATTTTCAAAATAGATATTTTAACATACAGGTACAAACAACAATATTAACTAGTTTCTGAGGCACAACTGTGTTATGTTACTGATCCAACTGCTGATATTAACTATTGAAAAATAAAACTTTTAACTACCAATCTTCCAAACATTTTCGCGCAGGCTGTACGTAGGCCGTTGCAAATGCCTTAGTTTACCAAAAATAAAACTAGATTTCGTGAGTTAATATCTAGGCTTGCAGTTATCCAAGTGCTAAATACTCAATCCATCAATATCATCTAGAAACATAATTACTGATCAGAAAGCCCACAGCATCGCAATTACGCTATTAAACTTGATAGTGGAACAAAAAAAAGATTACGGAACTTGAGCCAATGTTTTTTCTATCTACACGCTGTTTGTCACTGGAGCGGATATCTACTAAATATGTTAATTCAAAAATCAGAAAGAAGAAATATTTTCTGGTCTACATCAAGCAATTATCAACTTTTATATATATATATATATTGTGGCACTGAATTCTCCAACTTGTTGATGTTTTACTGCACATGATTGTACGTCTGATTTAATACTTTCTCTACTACCAAATGCTTTAAAGAAAAAAATTGGAAAGAATTGAAGATATTACAGATAATATCAGTTTAGAGTTTTGAATGCTTAGTCAAATTCTATACCATCTACAAGTCTACAAGGGAATGTGTTTATAAGGGAATCGAATTTTAAAAATTTTTTGAAGCAATTATCTCATAGTGAATGAAAATATAAAGCAAACAGAAAGCTTCAATTCAAATCCTTTTCATTTCTTTGTTGTACTTTTTAAATATACGTTGAATTTTACGCTCGCTGTATTTATTCTGCTTGTTGCATACACCCAAAAGAAAAAAAAAGACTTGAGTTTTTAATTATCGCTCACCAGTGACAATATCAGCTCAATGACTCAATGAAAAAAAAAAAGCTACTAAAGCTACTCAATAGCAAGTGAAGGTTTTACGAAATGCTGTTTTCAACTGATTTACTCTCAAATTCTATAATACGCACTAAACTGTTATCATATTATGCTTACTGGCTGATTTTGTAATCTAAATGAGTAGTGTAGTTAGAAGTTTAAAAAATTATTCTAAATTATGAAATTTTAATGATGTGTCACACTATTGTTTACAACGTTTATATGCCACCACGGCACCACTAACATAAATTAACTTTGCGAGTTTTGTGGCACAAAAGAGTATTACATTTACATTTTGCAAACTATAATTATTACTTGTTTTATTTTGAGATGGGCCATTATTGCTGACAATGAGCGATATGCTCTCGATTTAATACAAGTCACATTTGTTACCAAGACTTGTACAAAAAACAGAATTAAATATTAAGTATTTATTTCTGCTCTTAGTTTTCTGCTCTTAAACAAAAAAGCCTGCCTATCTTCAAAACCCACTTTTATTAAGCACTTAAAAAATTTAAATGATTCCTTTCATAAATCCCCATCATAAACTTTAAAAGCAAAAAGGAGGGGGGGAACCTTCCATTTTTCCTCAAAACCGCATGAGCTTGCATCAAACGGCCTATCCCGTTCAATACAGACTTATGATGAACGGTTATGATTTAGCTCTCAAACAGCGCACTGAGTGCATCACCATCTAAGTAAGGCAGACATCCGATGAGGAAGAGGATCTGGAAATCCGAAGATAGATGTCTTCCTTGGGCGGATGATTTGTGTAGTCATCAACAGCGAGCCATCCCGTTTTTCAAGAAGCACGGGCCCTGTCGCCCAGGCTAATAGTCTGGGAGATTTTTAGGTTCTTTTGAAAGGAAGTCGTTTAGCTCATTTCATGCATCCTAAAAGATGTTTATGCTTCTAAAAGTACCTTAGTTTTAGGTTTGCACGTAGTGAAAATGTGTCTTTTTTAATAGGGAACAGTATGAGGTCCCAAAAATGCATAACTTCAGATTTTCTATGAAAGCATATTTTACAGGGGTGCCCACCTAGGAGGGGGGGGGGGGGTCATTTCGCAGACTGCGCTATTGAAATTTTTAGGGGGTGTTTAGAGAGGTATTTTTCTCTTTTTAGGGAGGAGTTCTTGCGTTTGGGGGGTCTTCGAAACTTTTAGGGGGGTGCGCCCTTGCTCGAAGGGGGGTGGGTACCCCTGTATTTTATGATATTAAAATATCCAGGTAAGCAGTGGTATAGTGATAACTGGAAAAAAACATTGTGATACTTATCTAATATACATATTAAATATTTAAAGCACAGAATTTAAGTTTATGTGTGAAGTAATGTTAGAAAAAGAAAGAAAAATACTGAAACAAATATTTTTATACTAAAATGGAATGTGAAAATTTCTTATTCTTTGTCCTGGGGTGAGAAGAAGTTGCAGACACAGGCAAAGAATAAAAAACTCTAAATTATTTTTAAGGAGATTTTGCTGCACACCTTTCTTACGCGTTTGAATATTCAGCATGTAAACAAAAACTTTGAAAAAGCGTTCCAAAATTATTTCGTTTAAATAATGCAAGATAGTTGTTTAAGAAAAATGATAAAGAAATATAAAAAATGCTTCATTTGATGTTTCAATGCAGAAAAAAACAACTGTGAGGTTCTCTCTCTTTTTTTTTTTTATTGCAATGATTAAAAATTTATAAATGTGAAATGCCTCACATTCAATATTATTTTCTTTGATTTGAAATAAATTAAAGATTCAAGTATTTTGAAAAAACATTGTGAAGAAGTGAATATTAAGGTATAAGACTGTGTTCGGAGGCTTTTAAATTTTCCTGAGTTAAAAAAAAATGAATAAAAATAATCTTCCAAGTAAAAAAGAATGATCTGCAATAATCGAAGAGACAGTCTTTCACATGAGTTTCATAGAAGAGAAGAAAATTAAATGGGGAAACTAACAGGAAAGATTTCGACAATGTAGATAAAACAAAGTCTACATGTATAAAAAGGTTACCACAGCTTATAAATATTAAAAGTAATAAAAGTATTGAGAAAAGATTTTTAAAATTCCAAAACGTGGATCAAATTATATAAAACAAATATTTAGTTTCGTGTCTTGTTGATTATATCATCACCTCACAGCAACAGTAAGTCTAATTCCAAGAATTTTAGCAACATATCCTACTGTTGCTCTGAAGTGACGATATACCATTATTGCCTGCAGTCGTTACAACACAATTTACAATTAGATATGAAACAAGACATTTATTGACGATGTGTAAAAAAAAAACGATCAGATATCTCTTTTATGATGATTAAATACAATTTTAACTGATGTCTTTTGCTCCAATTGGAGTATATGTGTCAATAGCATACAATATTATACTGTAAATAACTATGAATGACTTTATTTAATGGACAACTCTTTTTCATCATCCTTCACACATGAAAGGTTAATTACATGTTTTCCTCTAATTTACCACCTGCTTGTTACGTATAATTAAATCTTATCGTTAATTTTACCACAAAAAGAATGAGCATTGTAATCTTCTACTTTAGTGTAATGGATTGTCTTTTGACATCATTTTGACATTGCAATTTATCATCGTTCATCAAGTGGGAATTCGAAAGGTCTTGCTTCTAAAAAAACTTCATTTGCATCAATGATTTAGATTTTAAGGCATTCTGACCAGTACACGAACACTAAAGCAGAATTCCTATCCTCAGATATTCCGGTCATTTAGGGTGGCTAGGAGAAGGCAATTCCCCCCAGGCTTTGGGGAATCTACAAGAGAAATCTCTTGAGAAATCTTGTATGTATTTCCATAAATGCGGCAGCAGTTCTTGTTCTTGTTTTTTTTTTTTTTTTTTTCATATCATTTGTAAGAAGTATATATACCTTGATCCCCCCCCCCCTCCCGAAAACATTTAAGTGATGGGCCTTTTCCTAAGAGTTTTAAAAATCAGCATTTGGTACATGACGTTAAAATTATTTATTAATGTAATTATTTAGAAGAAAACAGGGAGATATTTTCTAGTTCTGCTGAAGGTTTTTAGAATGATTAAATGATAAGTGGTACAGCACTCCGTAAAGGACCATGTGTCCAACAAATGCTCAACAACAAAATTTTTCAGTCATTTCCTTTCGGAACTGTATATAAGGATTCCAATTCATCTGAGCCGGAAATAATACGATAGTCTAATAATGAACAAAAATAAATAAAGAAAGAAAGAAAAAAATTCCAATTGAAAAAGCATTGTAAAACATGTTTCTAGACGCATAAACTATTTGTCCTCGTGTCCCCGTTATCGAAATATAAGGTCTTAAAATCTGCCAAAATTTTACGTCGCCAAATTTAGCAAGTTTCGGTGAGTAATGGAAGAGATCTTTCACATGATTTGCAGTGGATGCCTTACCGCATGCCGGCACTAAAATATCTTGTGGTACTTAGGCGCTTTCTTAAAACTTCGGCAGACTTTAAGACCTTTTAACGCGATAACGGGAGGACGAGGGCAAAAAATTTTTGCGTCAAAGAATTTCTTAGTATGCGCTCTCAATTGCTGCCTATTTGAACATTTTCCATTATTACACAATTCATGTGGTTCCCTTGTGAGTAAAAACTTTTGAAACATTAGTTTGAAAAAAAAATGGCAGTCATAGGACTGCCAACAGAAGTGAAAACTTAAAAGTGCAAGTAAAATTTGGTATATTCGTTCGCCCGCCCGCGCGCGCGTGTGTGGTGTGTGTTTCATTTTCTTTTTTTTTTTAAAATGTAGTTTCAAAAATTAAACTTTTATAACTTGTAGATTCAAAATATCAGCTACAGGCTAGTTTTTACGTTTATCAGCAATGCGAGCATCAATTATATACATTTTTGTTGGTCTATTTCAGTTCGTTTATAAAGTAAATATTATGCAAACAAAGGAAGTATTAGAAAATAAATTCTGAGTTTGTGGTCTTCAGTTTTCCATGCATAAAAATAATTCTGAACTTTCCACGCAATAAATTTACTGCATTAACCCTCTTAGCCGAAAAGAGCCAATATACCGCGAGATTGTCCAGCATGCCGGGAAATTCGAATTTTGAGATATGCTGGATAAAATAATTCGGAGTTCGTTTCAAACAAAAAAAATTAAATTTTTAAAAATGTGATTTAAGTTTAAAAATTCATTTTTTTAATTTCTTTTTCAAATTTATATATATTATTCATATTCAATGTAATAAATTTTTATGCCATGATCATCCTCATTATTATTATTATTATATTCCAAAACTGATACTAAAAGTTTATGGTAACCAAAATAGGAAATAAATAAAAAACGTTTGATTCGAATCTGTTTAAATATCGTTTGAAGACTGCATCAACTTTTTTCTATCGTTGTGCTAAGATTGCAATCATTGGACATCGTTAAATTAAATTCTCCATTTAAAAATTAAATTGATGCTAGATTTTTATCATCTGCAAATTTGATGTTGAAATCCCCACTCAAAATCATTAGCAAATCATCAAAGCTCTTCCCAATTTTATCGTGAAGTAATGCAAAAGCGTCTTTAGAATAAATAACTAAATTTTCATGCAGAAATTCTCGTAGTGAGTTTGAAGATTTATCCGGTTAAATATAAATCGCAACCATAACAATTAGAGAAGCCGCGCATGCGCTGTATCCCAGGTGTTGGTAAAGTGATGGACTTTTGGTGTCGTGAAATGGATGGTTTTTTTTCAACCTCAAAGTGCTCAACGTGCCTAAAGAAGCTTTCACTTCAAAAATATACGAACTGTTCATTCATTTGTATGTGTTCAATCACTGATCGACTTGCCCTGTTTTATGCCTGATTTCATTTCTATATTCTAAGGCGGCGATTAAGGCTTATAAGTGGGGGGGGGGACAAAAAAAATAAAAACCATAGGTCTTTTAGCAGCAGCAAAAAGAAAAAAAAATTGAAAAGTACAAAATTTTGTTAGTACTGGTTTTGAGGGCACATCAGAGGTAATTGATGTAAGTCTAACAGCTTAACTCATGTCTTTTTTAAGATTTTGATGATGTACACAATACCTTTCCCGGAAGAAACACTTAGACATGAATTATACTTACATTAGTTACCCTAAAGTATTTTGAGAAGTCACAAATCATTGGTAATAATTTCATTTAGCAAGTATGGCTTATTTAAGTAAAACAATTGATTTACTAATATCTAAACAACTAGCAAAATTGCCTGTAAAGGTATGACGGGTGAAGATTGCTTCTACATTCGAACGAAGCAATTGCGTATTAGGGGATATTTTGATAGCTGAAATTTTAAATTTAACTCCAGAGGAGTAACCATAAATTTCAGTAAATAGCGTTCCTGTATATGAGGATGAATACGTAAGCTGAAAGTTATTGCTTGTGCTCAATTTTGTTTCGTAAACGGAAATACAAAGTAAGACAAATAACTGTGTTCTGAAAATTTGGACACTTCTACTTTTTTTTAATAATTTCTAGTTTTGGTTTCTATATTGGAAAATAAAATAAGTTAACCATAAAGGCTGGGGGAGGTTCCCCTTTTCCACCTCGAATCGCTGCCACTGTTGTATTAAATATTTTATAGATAGTACATATCTGCTTTATTGTTGATCATCAATTAAGATAAAAAACTAGAGTGTATTTGAGATTTGGTGCAGAAAATATATTATAATACTGTTATTAAACAAAATAAATTGCTGCGATAATAAATTTCTGCTGCATATTTTATTCTGCCGTACCGGAAAAGGAAACATAACTTTTTCCGTTCAACAAAATCATAGGTTACCTGAAAATATCAATTAGATGGGAACATACATACACACACACAAAAGACAAATAAGCTGACAAGGGAAAAAGGGAAAGCTAGGTGTGTTAACAGCAAATCATAAAAAGCCGGGGGAAAAAGGCGCCCTTTTCTGTTATTTTTCTTCCAAAAAATATACAGGCGATTCTATTTAGTCGCAGCTGGGAAAATCTGTTGTAGAACCAAATAGTCCAGTTGCATACTTAGGGTAAAAGACCCTCCGTGGGAAATTTCGTGAGGAAATTGTGAGAATTGTGAGACCAATTCTAATGCATTCCTTATAGCCTATATAACTATGCCTCACCGGGTGTTTTGCTTGAATTTGTGTCAGACGGCCTGTGTGACGTCATTAATTCAAGATGGCGGCTGCACTAGATATTGATGAAAATTTTCGGTTTTGCCTCATTTTTGAGGCATATTATGAAATGTTTTCAACTTTTAATATATATTTAATATTTTAATACTATTATATTTCAAATTTAAAAACAAATTATCTGTAAAAATAAATTATTTATTTTGTTATTTTTAATTTTCGATACAGATTTTATGAACTCTTTTAGTAAACAATAGCAGTTAAAAATATTTTGGAAAGCTTGTACGATAAAAATCAAATTTATTATTCCAAAAAACCTGTAAAATTATTTGCATACACGTGTTTTTGGGGTTATAAGAAGCATTTTTTATTTTTTTTTAATGTAGAAAAAAATTACAACTTCCGTTACTTAATATCGGAAGCAATGACAATTTTATTATTCCCTTTTTTTGCTCTAAGGAATGAATAAATTATTTAAACTCTGATTTTAATTCAAAAATATGGATTTAAAAGTAAACAAACAGGTCTTACTTAAAGTGTCATCAATATCGCTTCGTTGGCTGTTCTTTTCACATAAGTCCTCATCACCTCCACACATACAAAGTTCAGTGCATGCAATGTTTTAAGATTTGCATTTGCATGAAACAATGCATTTGCCCTTTACGCAGCTGCATCGAACTAATTTCAAGATGATGGATTCAGGTGCACAAGGAAGTACACATAACTGAAGCATAGAAGTTGTCTTTCTTTTCTCATCCGAAGTCTGGAATTCGGTTGCTGCTGGTCAGCAAGATGCCACTCTAATACCTGATAAAGCGCTCTTAAAATATGAGGACAAAGATGCTCTTGTAGGAGGCAAAATTTTATTTTGAGCCTACTGCTTCGAAAACATGAACCAACGAAGTTCTCCAATACCTGAAACCTTAGTCAGCGGCATATACAAGGAGCAAATAAATTCTTCAATAGCAACTTGATTATCTGCATTAAATTTTTCGGTTGACCCCAGATGACTCAGAGCATCAAGAGTATTTTTGTCTGCCGTCTTATAAATTTTTCAAAAAGATGGTTTCCCTTAGAAAGAGAACCTGTTGTATCACATCCTGATAGAGCATGGAGTCCTAATATTCCTTGAGTTTTTTCTGGTCCTAATGCTGTCATAATGCCTTTAATATCTCTCTTTGTGTTTTCTTATCTTTTAATGCTTCCCCATATGCTGAAAATTTGGGTTTACTTGTCTTTGCACTTTTATAGGACGTTATTTCAGTCAGGGACTGAGGTAAGGTCGAAAGGGAACGGGATGCTGAAGGTATGGTAAGAGAAGAGGGAATTTGTCTATCCGAGTCTTTTTTTTTTTTTTTGATAAAGCACCATTACAATGTTATGGAAAATAAACCCTTCCAATAAGATTGTCTTCAAGGAAATCAATGTTATTTGCAGCACAAAATAAAAATCTTGTCCTTTTCAAATCAGGAGGAGTATATATCCCGTCACTATCATCCATGCGCCTTATTAACCCATTTGCTATCTACATTTCCAAGCGTAGAACTTTAGCATAATCTATCGAAACACCTAGTTTATGTAAAACATCAATTATATATTTGCTTCCGGTGACAGAGTACATAGTAAGGCCAACACCAACTTGCAAAGGCATACCACGGCATACCACGATGAACAGTTTCTTTCGATGCTTCGTACGGAGACAGCATTTTATACATGAATATGTGTGATAGTCTTTTAGCTTTATTCAGCACGATATTGTCCTGCACCTCAGAAATAGAATTAATTTCGAATTTTCCGTTGCAGCACCATTTAAAAAACTGATCAACTTCGATTGGAACGGCATCAACTATCTGATTCTGTTCAAGAGATCCTGTAAATGTCTATTTCTGATCAGATGAAACTGCTTTGCGTAAAATGTTTGCAGCTTCAAAGATAGTTCTCATATTTTTCCAATGTCTATAAAATCATCTTCTGCATTAGATAGGGTAATATCTGCAGTTTCCTTTAAAGATACGCGTTGCGACTCATTTACACTTTTTTTAATTACTAAATATAGCGTCATCAATTTCTTCTTGAATGAGATTTTTAATTTCTTTTCACGTTTTATTTTTTCCTAAATTTTTATTTGCAATTGACTGATAATTCATTTCAAGGTCTGCTATTGTAGTAACATTTCCCTGAACAAGAAAATCATTTAATGCACACAGGAATTCTACGACTGTTGCTTTATTAGAAATAATGCCTTGTGACTTTGTTACTACATCAGGATCGTATTTTTTTCGGAAAACATTAAATACATGTTTTGCCCAGCAATATTTATGGTGTAAAATGTTCTTTGCATGAGGGTTTCCTGGATCTGTACAGTCACTGAGTTTAATTTTGAAAGTTTCATTTTTGGAAATTTCAATGGCTTTTTTTAATTGCTGACCTGCAGAATCTGTTTTTATCGCCACCAATGGTTTTCTTACACCGCCTTTTTCGAGGCAGAAAAACCACTTATTTTTGTCACCAATGACAATTTTGGATCTCGTTGTGTGTAGCCTACAACATTGTCTTCATGAATGGAAGTAGAATAATATAGTTTATTCTTATCCATTTCGTGAAATCTCTTACCATGCTTGCTTTATGAGTGCTCTTCTCTTAGCATCCTGCATGCCATGATGCATCCTGCATTTCATTTTTCAATTTTTCTACGGTCACATTTATTAATCGTTCAGTAAGTAATGTATATACTCTTTGTCATACCATTCTACTCTCTTCTTGATACATTCTAACACTTTATCATAACCAATGGGTTTAACTAAAGGGCACTTCTTCTTAATCTAACAAAAAGTACATAGTTTATAATTAATTTGTAGCCTTGCTTTTTTCGGAGATGGAGGCAAAAAATCTTGTATATTAGTTTCTGGGAGAAAAGACATCGTGAATAAAATAGCAGTGATAAGTTAAGGAAAAAAACCGTACTTGAAGATTTACAGACTATTCACCAACGAACCGAGAAACAATACTTTCTCTACGCAGAAGCCTTCTCTTCTCCTCTCCTTACAAACTCCTTAAGAGCACCCCCAATGTACGATATTCATATCCGGTCAAAGAGTTTAGGGGGTCAGGGGGTATACAGGTTATTAGAATTCTGTCAAACGATTATACAGTCAAACCTCGTTAAAACGAATTCAAAGAGACTTTCAAAGTGAATTTGTCTCAACAGTAGTTCGTTTTATCCGAAAAACAAACGTTAGGCGTGTTAAATGATTTTCAACAGAAGGACGGGGATCGCAAATGTAGTTCGCTTTAGCAAGTAGTTCGTTATAATCGTGTTCGAATTAACGAGACTCGACTGTACTAATGTTTAGTGATCTTAGCCTGAAAATTAAAAGTATTTTTAACTGCGAAAGTTCACCCGAGGTACTTTTAAAACAGCTAATTCTGAGAGCCAAAGTGAAAAAAGAAGATTTATCAGATTTTTTTTTAAATGAGTTAATAAACAAAAAAATTAAATATTTTGTTTTTAATTTATAATAAGAAGATGAATAGCGTATTAATCAAGTGAATTCACCAGAAAATTATCACAAAATACCCAAAAATTAACTCATAATTGCAAAAACTCATTAAGCCGCCATCTTGGATTGATGACGTCATACAGGCCGTCTGACACAAATTCGAGCAAAACACCCGGTGAGACATAGTTACACAGACCATAAGGAATATATTAAAGTTGGTCTCACAATTTCCTCACGAAATTTCCCACGGAATGTAGTATGCCCCTCTACTAAAAGGAAAAGAGCACAAATCTACATCATCCTGTTTAGCAAACTTCGTTTCTGCTGCTAACGTACATAAAACAAAGAAATCGGTCGATGGCGCGTAGCTCTGGTGTTTAAGTTAAAAAAATGATATAGAATAAAAGTTACCGTAAACACGGGCTGCTTTGACCCACATTTTTTAACTTTTCTCATTTTTTTTTACTTCCTTTTACAAAAAAGGAAGTATTGTATTCGCGAAAAAAATTTCACTCAAAATTCGGCCTTAATTTCTATTTTGTTCACCCCCGAATTGATGTTGAGTTTTTTTTCAACCCGACCATGCGCGAATAAGTGCCTAAGAACGTATAAACACCCGAAATATTCATTTTGACATTCCTCGAGTTAATTACATCGACTTTTCTCGTGACGTCCGTATGTACGTATGTAGTAGTGATGGGCATAATCGAGATCTTTTGATAATCGAGATCTCGGGAATCGAGTACTTCGAATAATCAAGTGATTGATAATCGAGATCTTTTTAATTCGAGAACTCGAGCGATTGACTTCTCGAGATCTTTCGAATCGAGTACTCGAGCGATTGACTTCTCGAGATCTTTTGAAATCGAGAACTCGAGCGATTGACTTCTCGAGATCTTTTGAATCGAGTACTCGAGCGATTGACTTCTCGAGATCTTTGAAATCGAGCGCTCGAGCGATTGAATTCTCGAGATCTTTTGAATCGAGATCTCGAGATGTTTTAAATCGAGATCTCGAGATGTTTTAAATCGAGATCTCGAGATGTTTCAATCGAATTTTCGACCAGCACTAGACTTCCTGAGTTCCAGAATCAAGTTTACTTTTACAGGGATGTCTGCTAAGGATATCCATGGCACACACAACGCCATTAAAATTTTAAGGGGGGGGGGCTGAGAGCGTCTTTTAAATCTCATTGGGGAGTGGAGGAGCTTTTGTCCTAGGAGTTGCTCCGTAATATTTGAGAGGGTGCGCCATCGCTCTTGAGGGGTCGGGGGAGTGGACAACTCTGACTTCTAAAACAGTCGACTTCTCGAATTGTTTCTGTAGAGTTGCGCACGAGGGGATCGGGTACCATCAAGTTCGTAATTTAGGGGTCAGGAAGGGGCAATTTCTCTCCCCCCCCCCTCGGGTTTTCAAAATAATTGTACTGACATATGTGAGAGTAGGTTTTTTTTTTAATTTGTATAATAGGCACTGAGAACATATATTCTTTTATCCACCCCCCCCCCCTCTTGGAAAATTTGAAGTAACGGGCCTGAGTATCATGACGCGTACTTCTGTCACTGAAACTTTGAGGGCAGGCCCGTTGGGGATACGATTGACCAGAGGGGTC
The DNA here is from genome assembly GCF_026930045.1 of Uloborus diversus. Classification (NCBI taxonomy): domain Eukaryota; kingdom Metazoa; phylum Arthropoda; class Arachnida; order Araneae; family Uloboridae; genus Uloborus; species Uloborus diversus. Next base: position 33,705,644 of record NC_072733.1, on the reverse strand, counting down.
AATTGCCTCCCCGGCTTTGAAAATTGATGCTTTTTAATGTACGGGAACGTGCTTTTTGTTAGTTTTTCGTTTAATTTTGCACCTTTCGCCCCCTTTCCCCAAGCTTCACCCTGGATGGACCTATTTATGGGGGTCAATTTTGTAGGTTTTTTATCTCTTCTTAAGGAGAAGGGTTTCAACCCTTAGAAGGGAGGGATATAGGGTTGAACTTTTGCGCAGCCTACGCCACTGAAATTTTTAGGGGTAGTTTTTGAGAATTTCTTTATCTAAATTTTCGGGGGGGGGGGGGGTTCGCCCGTTCTTTTCCTACACAGATGCTCCGTAACATTTGAGAGGGAGCGCCATCGCCCTGGGGGTGGAGGGGGGACGCCCTCGACTTTTATAACATCGAGGGTTTTTTTTTTTTTTTTTTTTTTTTTTTTTTTCAGGGGTACCATCTAGAAGGCGTGATTCATCCTGGCTTTTAGAAATGATTATCTACATTTATATGAAGTTTTTGCTGTTAGTGGGAATACTATGCATTGATTATATGCCCTTTAACCCCCCCCCCCCCCAAGTGTAAAATTTGAAGTATGGGCCTGAGAGTCATGACGCATATATAGTCACTGAAACTTCAATTTAAGGGGTTCAATTCCCCTCGCCCCCATCCTTGAAAAATTCTATATTTTACATTCAAGTGGAACTAGTTTTAGTTGTTTTCCGATAAATTTTGCATTGTTTTTTATTGAGTCTGTTTTAGGGGGTAAATTTAATAGATAAATTTAATAGTTTTCATTGTGGATCTCAATTCTTGGGGGATGCTGATTCAACGAGAACTTGATTTCGACGGCCTTCAGGGGATGTATAATCTTAGCTACCACGTGATTATTTCGAATGATTCCGGAAGCTTATTAAGCAAAAAGTTTATAGTGTAAACAAGTCTAGGAATCGCAGCTCTGCACAAAAGGACTCATTTGTTCTAGTTTATAGCTTTGCTTTTTTTTTTTTTTTTTGCTGTTGCTGTTAAGAGTAGGGTTAGTACTTGACTAATATACGAGAAGGGAGGGAGGGTAAAATATTTCTCGACATTACAGAGTATTGGGATTCCTGGCGCATTAATAGTGCAACTTGTGTGGAATCGATTACTTTGCTTCTTTCATGATTCGCTCTTTTTTATTTTTATTTTTCAGTTATTGACTTGGAAAAAATCTAATAACAGTGGGTGCAGGGAGTGAATTTGAGATGTTTCTGAGTACATAAAGAAGTTTTGATGCTTGTCGCATGGAATTAATTTTAGCTAACATCCGTTGGCCCAATTTTTTAATTAAAATAACATTACATGCAGATTATTATTGTTAAGTTTTTTTTTTCATTCCATACGTATATTTCTAACTACTCTTGTTTGCGTATCATTTATTTTCACGTGCGCATATTCTAATAATGTTACATTCATTATACTTTTAAAATGTTGATTAGTAGTACATTATTTACTCAGCTTAAAAATTTGGAGTCATTCTATTGAGAGGCTTATTTTATGATATTTTAAAAACTGCTGAAACTGCTTGGGCTGGCAACGGTCCATTTCGAAACTTTGGGTCCCGTGGCTACGCTTCATTTTCTTTGCGTTGGTCCTCAAAAGGGGTTAACTAATTACCAAGTTTCTCTAAAAAAGCAGATTATTCGATTTTCAAATCATCCGAAAGCGTCGCTCGATAACGAACTTTAAACATCAAGCAATTTATTACATAGGGGTGCCCACGAGAGGGTAGGGGGCAGTCCATGGTGCAGACCACGCCACAATGAAGTTTCAATGGGGAGGGGGTTACTTGAGAAGACTTTGGTCTTACTTTAGGAGGCTCTTGTTCTGGGCGTTCTCCGTCGCATTTGAGGAGTGAGATTCCTCACCCTTAGGAATATAGGCACCCTTGTATTATAAACACACACGTTTTAACATGGTTGTTACAGAGTAACAACCGTTTAAAACGTTTACTCAATGAAGTGTGCTATCTGGTTAACCCCATTCGAAAAAAGCACCCGAGAAGCTCTTATTCAATTCAAAATTAGGATGTCCGTTCGTTCTTGTGAGCAATGGGACCCCTCTTGTGACAATCACCTTTTCCCTCCTAGTACGATGGTCCAAAAAGAGCAAAGACCCCTCAAAAATTTCAATTACCCGGTTTGGGCCATAACGTCTTCCTCCTCACGATAACCTCTGTGAATGAATCACTCGAAAAGTTAACCACTCTAGAGGTTCGTTCAATTTCTCAGGGTCACATTCGAGGGGGGGGACGAAGGAGGAAGGTGTCCCCTTCGATTTTTAGCTAAACTGTTCCCACTTTTTAATTTCAATGTATTATCAATTTAAACAACTCTCAAGTTCAAACCTGTTTGTGTTGCCCAAACCCATGTCCATATTATCATTATTCCCCACTTTTTTATTTATTTATTTATTTATTTTTTTAATCTAAATAACTGTCAAGTGCAAAACAACATCGAAAGCATTTCTGTACCTGTTATTTCAAGATTTCACCAACGGAATACACAACCCATGCTCCCCATTAACCCGCTGATATGATAATTCCTTAATAATTTTCGTTCGAAAATCTATCGTTCGATCATAAAGAGATCTCTCGATAATCGAAAATTCGGCACCAAACATTCAATTATAACCCCATCAGAATAAAGCACGTAAGAAGCAATCATTCGATTTTAAAACCATTCCAAATCCAACAATTCCATGAGCGATGACGCAGCACATATGCACCACATATACAGAAATTTTGGGGCTCGGCACAAATGACTTTGACAGGGCCCCTCCATATTGTTTACGCCTACGTCTCTAATATATTTCACCTCTCATTTTAAAAATCTCGGACCCCCTCCAGGCTCGGGCCTGGGACAACAGGTGTCCCTTTTCTGCTCCTCGCCCTGTGCACGCCCGTGCACGTATGGAGTTCTCCCCCAAGAGCACTACCCCGAAAAGAGACAAAATCTCCTGAAAATTAAAATCCCGCAGTTTGCGTCTTAACTCCCGTCCCCCTCTCCCGGTTGTCACCCCCTGCAAATGAATTACACGAGAACTAGACTACTTGCTTTATTAAGAAATAAATAAATACCTTTGTGCCAAGAAGTAACAGGAAATAACCAACTGTTGTAGCACAAATATACAGTCGACTCCCGCTACAACGCGATCCGACTTACGCGAAATGGCTATAACGCGAGTTTTTCCCCGGTAAAGAATTTTATTCCCAACGCGAATTCTTCCCCGCAACATGAAAATTTTCCGAAGGGAATCGCGGTTTTTTTCGTGAATAGACCTTCATCCCTTTGACATCGCTGAGGGCGGAATTTCCTACACCTTACTAGTCTAAACATCGCTTATACAAATAACTACTCCTCATTTTCTATTTATATTTTTCATTCTATATGGTAAAGTTGATGAAATATAATGACACTTAAGAGCGCTGTTTCATTTAAAACTGTGAAGACAGAAGGAAAAAGAGAAAGTAAATCTCAAAAACAATTAAATCTACGTGCTTGAAATTTTGTATGTCTAATAGGGCGGCCTAGCAGATCTATAATCCTAAATTTCATGAATGTACCTCTTATAGTTGTAGAATTATTACTATCTGAAAAGTGTCATTTTTTACACTGACTCACTCACTCATCAAAATGTTTACAAACTTCCCAGTGTCTCACATACTTGAAATTTGGCATAAAGGTAGATTTTCATGCATATGTAAAGGGAAAAATCTAAAAAGTCAAAAAACTACATTAAAATAGCAAAAAACTACGCTATTTTTTTGTGAGCATCACGGCTTAATCACTACACCGCGCGATTGCAAAATATTTCGCCAAATAAATCAAAACAAATGGGCTCGTCAAACGTTGCCAAAACAAGGTTGTTGAAGTTTTAAATTAACAATTTAATTTCTATCCAAAACGGGGCTTGAAACAATACTTTAAGTTCCGCGAAAATGAAAAATGATCCATCAAATAATTAAAATTGCAAATCTAGAGCTAAGCCTTTAAAATCGAAAATAACCGTCTTTAAAGTTTTATAAAAACTTTAGATCTCAATTAAATGCAAAATTTTACAGGAGGAGCAAAAATGGCAGCAATAATTTCAACAATTGAGAAATATTTTAGCAAATTCCGCATATTTTACGATCTACGTTATGATAATCCCATCGAACTATAAACTCCAGACAGATTTTGAGATGAGTCTAAGCAATTTTCCTAATTGTTGACAAATTTGAGGAAGCCAAAGACCAATAGCTAATGTACGTTGGCCTTTGCTGAACAGATGATTATTGCCCAAAATTAGCGATCGCGCTAAGTCCCCAGTTATCAAAATATCTTCATAACTTCTAATAAAAAAAAACCACAAACCAGTGCACCATAACAGCAGGGAAAAAAGAGGAAATCATATATTTGTAATATACGCTTTTGCATTTTATAACTGTATAAATTAGAACATAACCTTTTTTTAGCTTTTCAAAATGTAATGATATCCCAACAAAACATAAATGTGAAAAAGAAGCCAAGTTCGGTTGAAATGAGGTGCGGGAAAGACGGTGTCACCGACAAAAAAAGTTACCAAGTTCCATAGCAGTTCCTCATAGAAGTTGGATTTTCCCATGTTCTTCCATTCACTTTGAAAACAATTTTTTACTTTCTTTGATATTGGATTTAAAACTTGGCAAGTTTGAAAAAAATAAAAAAAATAGTGATGACTAAAACTTGCCGCAGGTTTAAAATCCATTATCAAAGCAAGTAAAAAATTGTTTTCTAAGTGAATGGAAGAACATGGGAAAATCCAACTTCTATGAGGAACTGCTATGGAACTTGGTAAATGTTTAGATCTGAACTTTTTTTGTCGGTGACACCGTCATTCCCGCACCTCATTTCAACCAAACTTGGCTTCTTTTTCACATTTATGTTTTGTTGGGACTTATTTTACGTCTTCCTTTCCCATTGATCATTGACTTTCTGCATCGTAGCAGTTTTTTATGTTAAATAAAACGATTTTTTTTAAATACAATAAATAAAAATTCAATTTTTTTTAAAAGAAACAGTAATGTATAGTTAAGAAATGGTTTTTAACAGTTTGAGGTGGTGTTTATAAGTGTCTTTAATCGTATGGGTATGTTTATAAAAGTTCTTACACATACCCTTTTCCACAATGCGAAATTTCAACTTACGCGAAGGATCTTGGAACGCATCCCTCGCGTAAGTCGGGACTCGACTGTACAGATTACTGCAGACACGTGTCTCGGGTTTCAGTACCCAATGGTGTAGTCGAAGGTGGACGTAAGGGGGAAGAGGTCCCCTCAGGTTCTAACTAAAGTATTCCCCCTTTTTACATGAAATTTAGTTTTCGTTTTAATGCCTCTCAAGTTAGAGCCTTAGTAGCGTCCCCCAACCTTTGCTTCCACCACCGGGACACACAACCCATGTCACCCATAGACTCGTCAATGTGTTCATTCGTTAACACCATTCTCCCAAAAACATATCATAGGGCTACCAAATCATCCCAAAGAATCATTTGATAATCAGGCATTCGGCAGCATACATGCAATTAATTACAACACGATTCGAATGCAAGAACAACACACAAACTTCTACAACAAATATTCCAGAGGCAAATCTTTCATCATAAAATCATTTAGACCACTGGGGTTTATATTATAGGGGGTTTATACACTGGGGAGCTATCCATTCCTCAAGCGTGCTGGCGCCACCTCTTAAAAACGACCCCCCCCCCCCTTAAGAGCGCCATGACCCCCTTTCTTTCCCTGGATAATTTTTTTCGGAAAACAATAAAAACCTCGCCCATTTACATGTTAAAACATTAATTTTTCACAGCCAGCCCTCTGACAGGGGTGCCCCCCCTTAAGAGCAAGAGCACCCCCCTTCCTAAATTTCGCAAAGCTTCCCCCCCAAAACAAGAGCTCTCCCAAAAAAGTAAGAAATACCCCTCAAAACAACCCCCCTAAAAATTTCAATGGCGCAGCCTGCCCCATGACCCCTTTCCCTCACCTAGGTGGGCACCCCTGCCTCTGACTCACTAAATGACGACAGATCTGCCCCGGTAACTGAATCCCTTCAGAAGTCAACTATTGAGAGGTTCATTCGATTATCAAATCGATCGAGAAGTACACTGCTCGAGTGATTCATATTTCGAAAACTCGAGAAATCAACATCTCGAGAAGTTCACAAAGCGAGAAATCGAGCAGTTGATCGCTCGAGAACTCGGAAAGTGATAATCGAGCACTCGAGCAGTTCATCGCTCGAGAACTCGGGAAGGGATAACGAGAACTCGAGATGTATTAATCGAGAACTCGAGATCTATGATAATCGAGAACTCGAGATGTGATAATCGAGAACTCGAGATACGTTAATCGAGAACTCGAGTTGTGATAATCGAGAACTCGGGATAATCGAGTTCTCGAGTGATCTTTGATATTCGAGCGATTCGTTTATGAGAACTCGATTATGCCCATCACTAGTATGTAGTGCGTATGTGCGTATGTATGTCGCATAACTCAAGAACGGTATGGCCTAGAAAGTTGAAATTTGGTACGTAGACTCCTAGTGGGGTCTAGTTGTGTACCTCCCCTTTTGGTTGCATTCGGGTGTTTCTAAAGCGGTCTTTTGCCCCTTTTTTTTTGGGGGGGGGGAATCATTGTTAATTTCGATGTATACTCAAATGGAGTTATAATTTGGCAGACACTTGGCGATATATCGCCAGTCTTTTGGTCGCCAAGTTTTGTCTCCAAGTTGGTGACAAATTTGGCGATTTTTTTTTAAAAATCTTGTTCCAATTTGGCCACTGGTGGTGATATTTAGAGAGTAAACTATTGAATCACATTAAAATTGCCAATAATGGGAAACTGACATTAAAATTGGAGTAAAAGGAAGTCATGTGATGCACACATCAGCTCGTTCAATAATGTTGTAACAATTCATATTTCCAAGCTGTGGAAACGTTTTTTACACATCTGGAGTCTTTTTAATTTAATTTTTGAGTAGTAATCATTTTGTGTCCTAGTCCAACCCTTTTTAACTGTTTTCTTTTTGGGGGGGGGGGGGTCAATGTTACCCGTGCAAAAGGGTTACTTTGGTCCCAAGTGGTTTTCCCTATTTAAAATCATTGCAGAACTAACTAGAGTTAAAGAAAAACGTATGTTCATACAAAAAACTGTTTATTTGAAAAAAAAAAATACATTTTAAAAGAAGTTGGAGTCACACATATTTATTTTTAGTATTTTTTTTAATTTAAAATTGAAGTGCATACTTAGTTATTGTCGTGGAAGTTGCCGACAGAGAACATTATCATTTCATTAGTTTTGGAGATTGAATAATTTTATTAACAGACCACCATTCGTTAAACAAAGGAAAAAACTTCCGGCCACTTCCAAAACTTACTGGTGCGTTCCATGCTCTCAACACTAACTCTTTCTTCTCTCACATCAACAGCTATCCTTGGAAACCTAGCCCATTCCATTCTACATCAACAAACTTCCGTAACATTTCCGACAAATTTAACAAAATTTGTAAGTAGATGCAACTGGGTCAAAGTTTTCTAGATCGTCAACAATTTTTAGTTCTTCACCTCTTTCATAATAAAAGTAATGTAACAGAGCCTGATGACTGTAACTTAGCATGTAATCGCTCTCTTCATCCCTTGCTAAAAGTTGTTTCTTGAGTTTTTCCTTTTATGAGTTTTGCTTATAGCTTTTCTTTTCTTTTCCAAATCTCTCTGACGGATTTTTTCAAATTTTTACGCTAGACCAAAGTAGGTCATAATTTTTAGCTTAGAAATGTGTTGTTTTTGTGAATTTTTTAAATAGAAATCTTTACAGAAATGAGAAGTACGAGTATACTACTTCATAAAGTATTATATAGTGTTCATAAATAGGCATTAAACAAAATCTTAGCTAATGTAACTGCTTCCACATGTAAAAGTTTGAGAAGTTATCAAGACCCATGTTAACACAAGGAGCGCAGAAACACTAGAGTTGCTTCTTGAGCTGCGCTGTCAAACTGCTTAGTATGCATAACTGAGTGCTTGGGACTGCTCTCGAGCTGATTCTGTCAAAATATGTTTAAAAATTGGTTTCTGAAGGTTGACAGAGAACGTTGTATATTTTTCTCAATTTGTGCCTAAGAAGGATCCTAGGTCTAAGTAGCCCGTGTTTACGGTATACAAAGAAATCGGAAACACGTAAAACAAAGTCATTGCTTCGTTTATTTAAGTTTATAACAAAAATATGAGAGTGTCATGCGTCGAGTATGTTTATTTTTATTATATTTTTATAACTATTCAATATCATAAACTCTTTCCTTTAGTGCCTATACAAAGTCTTATGCTCCCGTCATTTGAAGTTATAACTAAAATATTTATCATACAGGGCCATGACTCGAATTTTTCACAATCTACTTTTAGAAGTATTTAATATCACAAAATGTTTTCTTTAGAGTCTGTATAAAATTATATGCTCTTTTTATTTGCATTTATAACAAAAATATTAACAATGTAAGGACAATAAATCGGATGTGTTTATCTTTATAATAGTTTTAGAATATCAGAAAATGTTTTCTATAGAGCCCAGTGCGAGAAGTCCAGTTCTCTCTTTATTCAAACTTGACGAAAAAATAAATAAATAAATGAATTCCCATGCCTTGAATATGTTTGCTTTTATGGTACTTCGGGAACTATTAAATATCATAAAATATTTATTTTAGGAACTGTACACGTTGCAATAGCGTTGTGTTAGAATTAACGCACGTCGAGTACACTGTTAGTACACATGAAATGTTTAGGATGTGCTATTCTGCGAACAATGCAACAGGGAAATAACAAAAAAAAAAAAAAAAAAAGGAGAAAAAAGAAAGAAAATGGCATTTAAATAAGAATTTATGTTTTTGCTGAGTTGTTTGTGTGTTAAAGGTAAGTCTTTAGTTGCACTAATTTATAGAGTATTCAAGCTAATTCGTACAACCAGAACTAACGTGTCAATTAATCTCATAATTATTCCTCTATACTGAACATGTACTTAAAAGCAATAATACCTACTTAAACTCTTAACAACACAAAACATAATTTAATTTCAGATGAATGTAAATGAGAAAGAGAACTACATTTTAAAATTTTGGTCAAAATTTTTAAATGCCTCTAATGAGGAAGTAACTGATTTTGAAAAGTAACTTTCTTGCACTGGAGGTACGAGTAGTCGAAGATACTGCTTTATGCCGGCGTCTGTATCGTCAAAAAATAAATAAAATAAAAAAGACCGAAACGAAGACAGTAGTGAACTTGTCTCGTGTCATTACAAATAAATAATTTTACTAATTAATGAATTCCGTGCAAAATGATTGAAAAAATATTTTTTTAAACATAGCCCAGCTTTTTCAAATATTTGGCATGTAAAGCACTTTAAACTGAGTTTTAAAAAACTTAATGATTTACAATTATAAAGGGGGGGGGGGAGTTTTATTACAGAGTTAAATACTAAGTCAAAATATCTATTTTCTTTAATTTGAACAGAAATTTTGACGCATAAAGTTGAAGTCTATTTAAGATATCGAAATCTTGAAAGTTTTGGCTTTCAGCAACATGCAATTGAAACTTATATTCAACTCTTTTTGACGCAAAGTGCGCTGAACTTTTTTAATATGTATATTTTTTTAATTCCTGTACCTATTACGATTGTTGCAAATACAAGTACAGGTCGTTTTTGAATTTCTTCAATGAACATATCTGTGTCGATATCGATCTCCATCAAGGTCTGTATGATATAAATTAATTGATAATTCAACTAATATGTGAAAATGTGCAGATACTGCTTCAGATTCTTCAAAATAATCTCAGAAAACTTGAGCTTACGATAAAATTAAGTTTGTTATATGACATTAAAAATAACAATATGCAATGTTTAACTGCAGATATAAAAGTGCATTTGTTAAAGTATGTACTTTGATCAGTTATTATTTTTCCTTCTTTGTTTCTTTAGAAACACGGAATGTGGTACTCAGCGAAGCAGAAACAATTTTACGGAGAAACATTAATAAGTTACAATATATTCATGACACATATTTAATAAAGTTATACACTTCATTAATTTTCCTTATAATTCATTTTAATGAGCAACGAAGCAGAAACTATTAATATGCTTGAAACTTCAAAAAATAAAAATTTCGTTTTGCATACTCTCTCTCGATAACGTAAAAAGGCCATTGACGGCTACGCGCTGCGTGATCATTTCAAAGCATTAAGTTACCCTCACTATCTTATGAACCATTGAAAATGAAAAGATATGAATGCAAAAAATCCCGATACCTTAATGACAATATTTTCATCATATTTTCCAGGCAATTGCTATTAAATGTTAGGAGGAAAAAATGCAAATATTTAAACTTTTCCAGTCCCCCCTCCCCCAATCGTTACTTTCTTATCGCTATGTTTAGGGTTGGGGAGTTTTACCTCATTAATTCAATTGAAAATCATTCTCCGAGACACCTTCACCGAAGCTTCTTTAAGCAGACATTACGATTTCTGCACTTTTATCCATTGTTTAAAGCACGAGCTCCTTTAAAGTCAAACATACTTTGATTTATTCGGACTTCCAGTCCTGCCTATCAGCATTTCGAGCCCAAATCTGGAAATCTAAGGTACCATAGTGATATTTTATGGACCAAAAGGAATATCCGAAAGGGACGTTTCAGAACGTAAGGCATCGCAAATCACGACTAACGGCTTTCAGAAATCTCGTTATTGGGGGGTGGCCGGACCCTGAAATGAAAGTTCTGCATCCCCCTCCAAGAAAACCCCGTTCGCAGAAATCGTATTTCCAAACCGTTAGCCTGGTCTTACGGTAGGATTAACAAGAGATGGAATGTGGAAGAATCTGTGATCCGAAAATATCACACCCGGAGGCGAAATCTCACCAACCGTTAAGATTGAATTCGCTTCTTTCAATTAAGGATTTTTCTAAAGCCCTGCAGTGTTTAATAGATATAATAAACGGAATCACAAAGCCTTCCCTGAATGTATATGAGAGAATTATTCGCTTTACACTTGCCAGGGTTTTAATTTTCAGCTTTGTAATCACTTTTACTCGCTAAACTTTTTCTATAAAAATCATATCTATACAATTTGTGTGAGATATTAGGAAAAGGGAGGCAGTCATATATAACTGAATTAGCAGTACAATTTCAGTCGACTGAGAAAAATTTTTTTAAAGAAATTAGAAATCATATTCGTACTTTTAAAGCATGCTTAGTTAAATATTTATTACTAGTAGCTGAAGATCTTTTCATACTCTTTTTTTTTTTTTTTTTTTTTTTGTAGAAACGTATATTTTGTAAACTGTATAAATTTCCAAAAATTTAGGAACAGTTATGGTCCATTTAATTTTTGTAAGCACTTAAATATTCAATAAAAAACGGTTTGATTCTTGAGACATAAAAATAACTATTCAATGAATAATCTCAATGATGTAGAAATAAAAAGCAGTTATTCATGATTATTCGTCTATATGATTTGAACTGCATTGTCAGGGGTACAGCGAGGAGAGAGGGGCTCAACCACCTCAAAGTCTTTGGTTTTTAACACTATTCATAATCCTAATACGGTAATTTGTATTTAAATAAGGACGGTTATGACTCCATTCCCCCGTCCCAAGGTTAATTCTTGCTGCGCTAGCAAACAATTTAAACCTTTTAAAGACCATGAGATATAAATGCCCCTTAAATTCAAAAAATACTGCATGAATCTTTTGATTAAGATATTTTGAAATTATATAATTTTTTTTTTTAATGTTATTGAGGTTTTACAATCTCAATGTTGGAAATGATATTAAACTACTGCTTAAAAAATACATAGCAAATTCTTTTTTTAGACACTGCCTTTTTGAAAAAGAAAAAAAAAAACATTGCAATGGTCGAACGAGTTACCTTGAATAAATATTTTTATTATTTTTTTTCAGTTCGGAATTTATTTCTTTAGTATTTACTAACTCATCTTAAATTAATAGATTCGTGCTAAATCACATACAAAATCTCCGTAATATGTAAATTAAACGTAAGGACACATTTGTCTCTATGGTCTGTAACCTACTATGCATTGGAAAAAAAAAAACTACATATGCACAGTAAATTTAAAACTTCCCATGTTTGCGTGTGATAAAACTATTGTTTTGAACGAAACTTTACAACTGCAGCCTCTCATTATCGCATAAATATCAAGCACATAGTCAAACTAGCCTCACATTTATCTGCTTTAAGCGAGAGTTGATAAAAGGATCCTCATAAAACGTCGTCAGAGTACAAGTGGCCACGCGACCGGGATGCTTCGCTTGGATTCCATTAAAAGCTTCATGAAAAGGTTGATCGTTGCTGCTGGCATGTCATACGACCATCTTTAGGAGAATAAGTTACCCAACATCATTATAAGAGGACAGTCAATGGCCTTTGGACAATAGGTTAGCTTCGTTGTGAGTAACTGCTATTAATAGGGAACTTGACAGTTTGAATTATCAATGGCGCTCATTCTCTGGGTACTGATTTCGCTTAAATGGTAGCATTACATGATGAACATAAACGGTCTTCGTTTTATATCTTTGGAATCTTAATTTTCAGATGTACAATATCCGAAATTTTTAAATACACTTTATCTGATGCGGATATGGTTATTTTGCATAAAAGACAATAGAAAGATAATAATATCACTTTACTTTTACTTCGCGTTATGAATTATTATTTTACATGACTTGCTTTAAATCGAAAATAAAGGCATTAAAAGTGTAATGTTCCTAGCTTTAATGTGTCTGTTCCAGAAGATTTCCTGTTGCGGAGGCATACCACAGCACTTATGATCACAGTAAAAGTAATTGTGCTTCACCACATTATGCAATGTGTTGTTACAAAATGTATTCAATATTCGTTTAGGATAGCTTTTAAGCGAATTTGAATTCATTTTTGTAGTATATAACCTGCATTAATTCAATTGTGCACCAAAACGTTTGTTTATCGTATAACTTTTACATATTGTGCAATAAATAATGAAAAATGCGATGAAGAGGAAATGCGAATCATTATGGGGTACTTTCCGAAGTTTTAAAAGCATTTTTTTCTGAAAGAAAATGCTTGAAAACATAGGATCTGACCATTTTTTAAATAATTTAACTAAGTGTAATATTTTTAAACAATTATTTGTATCGGTGCGCTTTCATTGTTAACGCTTCTGCCGATGACATCACAAATGATGAAATGACATTCACTGATGCCATTCACCGAGCACAATATTTAATTTACTTCTTTACTCCCGTGTACTGGCAATGATATGGTTGGTAGCAAGCGTAGAACGCAATATTTAATTCGCCTCTTGATTATCATAACGTGGAAACGCGATAGACAAATCCGCCCAAGTACATCATTTGTGACGTCATAAAGACCACACATTATTTTCGAAGTCGGACATTTAAAAAAAATTAATTAAAAATCAAGCGTTGGCAAAATAAAGTTTTTTCTCGCTCCGTGTTTTTTTTTTTTTTTTCGTTATTCATCAATTTCAGTGACAAAAAGTAGTACTTTTGACTGAAGGAAACAACCCAATTGTAGCACATTAGAGTTTTAACATAAGTTTGTTTTTAAACAACAAGTTTGTTGTTTTAAAAATCTTGTACTTTTACGCAAGTTTGTTCGCAAGTTTTCTTACACTTGGTTTTCAACATGTTTTATCTTTTTTGCTATAATTCGTTTAACAGTCTGATATAAACCTAATGTCCGATAAGAATATTTTCCATCCAGAAAAAATTAAGATGCGAAGTTTTCTGGTTTAAACTTAAAACAAAAATAATAGCACATTTTCATCTTCATCGACACGTCTGATTGCGTATTTCTTGATCATAAATTTTGACAAAACAAAGTCGTTCTAAACGACTTTGTTTGGGACTAAACGCAGATTTAAAAGATGTAGCATTAGTCAATGATCACTTCATTCGAACATTAGTCGAACATCAACCTTAGATGTTATACCCAGAAAAGCACAGATAATAGATTGTTTCACGTGTCAGTAATTTCAAATACTATTGTTCGTAATGAATAGAGGAGAATCCTTTTATAAAAATTAAAAAAAAAAACGGTTAATACCTCCAAGTAGGTAAGTTCAAGCTTCCGGTACGACTTTTCCTTCCTTTACTATATTTTCCTTCATTAAAACAGAATTACTTTGAACTATGACAGCTTGATTATGCTTTGCGGGGGGGGGGGGGACGCTAGTTTTTGGGGGGTTCATACTTAGATGCGAACAAATTGTTGTGAGCAAAACATAATAATAAAAATTCAGGTTAAATATACAGGTTTAATAATGAAAATTACGATTTTTACTCGGCGTCATGCTTTGCCAAGCGAGATATCTGTTTTCGTTACAAGGTGTAAAAAGTTTTGCTTTTATAAAACACATATTCCGTGTCGAGATCGTTGCAATTGGTTTGAATCTCTGAGCGATTGATTGTGCCAGCAATTTTGTGCTTAGCTTTCCCTTCCTAGTATATTTCTGAAAGTGCACTTGAGTAATTTTTTCGGCAGCTTTTGAGGATAATATATTAATTATTGTGCAAAAAATTACCATTTTTTCTAAACATATTTCTGAAATACAATTACTCGAGTAACCTTTTCTACACTTATTTAAGAAGTAAAGAATAAAAATGGTGTGCGTATATTAGTGTAATAATAGTCAAACAGCATTTAAATAATGACAAAAATCAAGTGTCCAATCATTTCTGGTCAAGAATCCAGCTATTTTTAAAAACTGGCTTAAGAATAAAATCTCTGGCCACCTAGATTTTTGATCAATAAAACACAATACACATTTATGTTCACGTGCTAGTCGGGGCTCAGTTGATCCAATTACGGCACATGTCACTTGATCAAATGCAAATTCAGGTCTACTGAACAGAATGATCGGGGGGTGGGGGGATTTGACAGTTCGCTCCTTCCTTACTTCATGACTTTGCATGATCTGCAGTACTCTTTAAATTATTTTGTTCTATTTGGGCAAAAATCTGAACTTTCACCTTTTTCATTCCTAAATGATTCGCAAAAACAAATCCATGTGCTAATTTCTAAATTCGTTCTCTTCTAACCTTCGACACTATGAACTAACTAACCGTATCTCCTGAAACCTTGTCTTTGAAATGAACCAAAATTTCCGTACTGAAGAACTCACTTTCCACCAGTACAACATCTTTAATATTCAGTTCTTCATAATTCTGAGACAATGTCTTTTCTTTTTGAAGTTCCTCCGTTTTTGGCTATTTTTGTCTTTCACCAATTTGTCAAGTTCTCTGTCATTCGAAATTTGAAAAAAATAAATAATAAATAATAATATTAATATTCAGTTACGAATTATCTGAATTTTAGCTCCTCGTAAAGTCTCACAATTTCTTCATTTCCTCTTAAAAATATCTACTTTCGAAAGTTGAGTAGATTTTTTTTTTTTTCGTTTCTCTTCTCCATTTTTTGACCCAATACAACGGCTCATAAACTCTTACTACAATCCTATTTACGTTTACAAATCTTGTGCTTTTGAGTTTTTCGACTAATTCCTTTCTCCACCTACTTCCTATGATTAATCTGTTGCATATAATTAAATTTGAATCCCACCCGCCCTTGCCTAGCCCTCTTCTGGATATCTTTCCCCCTTCTTTCTCGTCCTTAGCATTTACTTTGAAGCTTCTTTGTGTCAATGATGTTATTATGCAATCGGCCACCAGTTAATCCGCAGTAGAAAATAATTCATTACTGTATGAAGAAATAGGGAGGTCAAGGCCATCCAACTTCGATGTTTCTGGATACGTTTGGAAATCTTCAACTACATCGTTTTTCCAATTCAAGAGTTGATTGCCCTTGACATTCGCATTTTTTTCAATGACAGTGGATTGACTTTCAAATTAATAACGGATCTACAGCGGAATCAATGAGGGCCATCATTTTTCTGCCAACAAAATGCATGGATATTGTAAAGGTTGAATTTTTCTTGCGTCATAGTCAATTCAGCTTTTGCTCTAGCGATTTAACGTGTCCTCCGTTTTGTTTTTCGGTTGCAGTAGATCTTTTTTTTATCTGAGCATTGCCCATGGTCTGTTGTGTTTTTACATCGAGTACGACAAAACCGTACATGAATTACGCATAATTTTTAAAGATTCTAAACTTTTATCGGTATGATTGCTATCATCATTTCTTACATCAGGTGGTACATTATTTTTTTCACAAATGATCTCTGAATCCTATTTCGGATAGGATCAGAATATCGCTGATTTATCATTCACAAGGAAACCAGCAAACGCCTGCCATTTCTCTGTCAGTCGCAACCACGTAGCTAGTTTGATTCTGATGTTGCTCCGCATTTCATGATCTAACGCATTTAATAATTGATCACTAACCATTAATTCTTTTATCGCTTTTAAATCTGTCCTCTTTATGTAATGACCAATATAAATCCTAATCTCTTCTGATTCTACCAGCGAACTGCATACGATTTTAATGTTCTGTATCTCTTTTCTGAGAGAAAATTTTTTATACACGCTTCTGGGATACACACGAATGTTACCTGCACTTACAAAAATAAAAGGGGGGGGGGAGCAGCATTCCGCTTAATCTCTGATTTTTCATTTTACTTTGTATATTGTTGATCACCCAGCGCTTTGCTCCCCCCCCCCCTCCGAAAAAAAAGAATAAAACATATACATTCATTTATGACTGAATGAAAACTGCAAAATTCTTTTGTACTTTTGCCACTGATTTTTACATGAAAAACTGTCCTAATTATAGATTTGTTTTCTTTCATCTTCTTCTTAGCTGTTACTATTACTAAATGATTCAACGGGCTTCTTTTATTGTTTCAAACTGTTGAATAATACAGTGAGACCTGTGCAAGCTGATCAGTTGCGGTGCAGTACTTTAATGCTCAACTTAGACAAGTGATCAACTTACAGAGGTTCATATACATGATATAGAACTAATTCTGTGCCTGACAAAAGTAATTATTTTAAACGGGTGGCCAATTCACAAGCGAGGTCAATTTTACAGGTTTTACTGCATAAATTTATATCCGACCAGAAAAAAGAATTGCAAACGAGGATTAGAAATTTTATCTGTAATCACTGAGAAATGTTACCAAATTTTTATCTCTATTCTAGTTCATTTTTGTAACATATGTTATTATACGTGAATAATAGTCTGCTTGCAAAGTTAAACGTTTATACAAGCAGTTTCTATCTTAAGGAGTTATGATTATAACGTTTTCCCCTTGTGCTAACATGAAACATGCCCTTTTGGTAGACTCTGCAACGGATGCTGTTCCGATTGCTCTTCTTAGTAGGCTGCCGTGAGGCAAAAAATCTTGGTCAGAAGAGTAGATTCAAGCACAAACGAGGACTCTCTGGGAACTCCCGCATCCCAAATTTTTTTCGAAGTTGATAACTAAAAAACTTTGTTTCAGATCAATCATTAGGTCCATGAATGTTTTATTTTCGGAACCTATGCCTGGATCCTGGTTCATGTTATTTCCTAGATTTCAATCACGAAAGGAAAAAAATGCACGGCAAAGTGAAATCAATAAGCAATCTTGATTGTTTAAAAATAAAATTAATCAAACACAAGAGATTAAATTTAATTTAAATGATTTTTGTGGACCAGCAAAAGAAAGAACGAAAAAGTTTTACGAAAATTTCTTCTCATTTTTTTTATCTTTCCGGTTTTGTTTGTTTTCATTATCATTACTTTTTAAAATTTTCTACAGTAGAATGATATTGTTAATGAGGCATTTTACTGAACCTTAAATAATGCAACTGTCAGCAGGGAATAGTAATAAATCTAAATACGCAGACTTGAAGAATTTTAAAAAACACTGCGCTTAAAAGTTGAGTATTTGAGTTATGTGTTTCATTTTGACATGATAAAAAATATTTAGAATAAGGTAGATGCGAACAATAATAGTATTTTTGGAAGTAGTAGAGCCTTTACATTGAAAGAAAATGATTAAATGCTAAAGAAGCGTCTTCGAAAAGCCATTTTTTTAGTATTTAAACGGAAATATTAACGAGCTGTCAACGTAAATGAAAATAAGTGCCGAACTTCGCAAATTCAAGACATTGGAGCATAAATCTTCTGGAAAAAACCCTGTTTTGGAATAGTGATTCAAAAGATTTTGCTTTTAAAAAAAGAGCGTCCATGATGGAATGCTACAGCTGTGTGGAGATTAAAACTTCTGGGAAGAAAAGAAGTTACGTGAAACGCTATTTTTCAAGGGATTTTAAATTTACACTTTGATAGCTTTTAGTTTTTTATTTGATTAATAAAATTTAAGAACTATAATAACTAAACTAATTTCAACAATTTTAAAGATTTTATTTCTCGAAAATTTGGGTTTTTTTCAACAACAAAAGAAGTATAAATACTGAGAAAACTTGAATTTGTTTGTTTGTAATTTAATTTGTATGTTTGAGTGATATTTCGGAAAAGCATAATTAGATTGAATTTGAACATTTGTGGACGATGCATTCATGGGTGTGTTTGTTTATTCCTTCTTTTCTTCTTCTTCTCTGTCACTCTTTCTTTCCCTCTTTATCTTGCTTTTTTTTTTTTTTTTTTTGGTGAGTGTGTGTGTGAAACCAATGAACAAAAACCTTAATGCTAAACCTACATTGCTATATTCTATGCAGTACAATAGTCTAGAAATTTATGACGCTATAGAACAAAGTGATGAGTTTTATTTACTTTTTTTGTTTGTATCGCATTCTTCACATGATTCAAACTTACCCTAAGAGGCAAAATGCTTTGAACCACACTATTAGTTCATTTGAATCATCTTTGCTCTTAATTTTGAACAACTATACAGTACTTCAGTTTCCTTACAGTTTTGGGTCAACGGATGCATGAAATACTATTAAAATATGAGTGGGAAAATTAAAAAATAGAAAAAATGTGGATCAATGTCACCTTGAATGACTATCAATCTTAATGCTATTTTATGTTTGGATTCAGGGGTGCCCTCCCCCCCCCAAGAGCAAGGGTGTACCCCTCCCCTACGTATTGCGAAGATCCCAATAAAGCAAGAACATCCCTCCCCCCCCCAAAAAAAAATGTGGAAAATACCCCTACCCCTATAAAAATTTTAATGGTGCAGTCTGTGCCATGACTTCCCCAAGGTAGGCACCCCTGTTGGATTTATTCCTCTCTCTAAACATTACTTACCTTAAATGACTGCACTCTTTCTATAACAAGTAGCTTTTGATTGCAAAATTTGGCATTGAGGTCCTTTTACATTCAAGAATTCACATATAGGCGATTTTTTACCAGAAAATCCTTAAAACGAAATGTTTACGCCTATCAATAACAATGACTGAATTTTTGGAATTTTTAAAGATCCTAAGAGGACGGACCACATTAAAATTTTTAGTCATAAAATTGCTGTTTTCTACACGCTAACGGCAGTTTTCGACTAATTCGTTGAACAATTGAACATGCGTCACTTGGCGCAGTTTCATTTTCGAGGTAGACCGTGTAACGCAGCTAAGTGCACAATAAAACATGAAAAATAGTGAATATCAAACACTTTTTGAAAAATTTAGCATTATACACTTACTTTTTCATCAATCAAGAATCTAAACCTATAGTCACCTATTTATCTTAAAGAGATAAAAAATACATCATGACATAGATCAGTAAAATATGAAACAATACATAAACTGGTATGAAAGTAGCGAAATGAAATACCTAAAAAGTATGAAATAATCGCTTGTTATTAAATTCTATTTAAAAAAATTGAAACATCAATGTAGAATTCCTGAAGTAAATTCAAAAATTTCAAAGTTATTCAGAAATTTTACTATGTTAAACAATTCCGAGTTTCTCATATTTCAAACAAAGATTTTGTTTTCTTTCTTTCTTTCTTTTTTTTTTTAAAGAAAACTCTACCACTAAATGGGTCGTAAACTGTTAAAAGTAAGATAATCCTTTTCCCATTTCTCCCATTCTTTGAAATACGTGTAGGGAGGATCGCAAAGGAGGAAAATGCTTTTAAAAGCTTATGCTGCTGGATTAATCATGAAATTTAAGTTAAAAAAATATGCACCATAAAATCAGCAAATTTAACATCTTTTGATCACTCTTGTCCTTCCTTTCATATATTTGATATTATCGTTTATATCCGATTTATTTATTCACCACAATTCATTTTTCTATTGAACTGAAATATGATAGCTTATTTTTCGTTGATCCGCGGAAACTTGGATAATCATTGGCGTTTATTCTCCTAGGTGAAAAGCAATATATTTTTTAAACAGAAGAATTAAGATGTATGATATAGCTCAGCGATGTGGTATTTATTTCTGTGAATAATCCCTGGAACGTGACTACTGATATGCACTTCGTGTTGTTCACAAATTCGTTTTTGCTTTAAATATGACTAATGTTCGTTGCGTCTCAGGACCTCAGCTTTTCATTCTTTTAACTGGGATAAGTGTTATGCTTTAGAAAATTCGGTTTTAGATATCTTGAGGAATAGAAAAGAAATAAGAACACCTAAACGCAGCAATAAAATGTTATGGCATCAATGGAATTTGGAAGACATTTTTATCAAATAGATGGAAGCGAGCCGTTTCCCCCCCCCCCCCTCCCCCAAATATTATGAAATTGATCTGATTTCATTTTTTAGCTCTGTGTTTAATGTTTTCGGTCCTTTATTTAGGTTATTTTGAGAGTAGCTGAAATTAGACACATTGTTGTTTTTAATCACGCTAAAAGCATGAATCTTTTACGACTGAAAATAATACGAAAAATATTGAGAAGGTAACGTATAGTTAAGATAATTATGAAAACTTTGGTAGCCATAACAATGATTTTTTTGGTAAAAAAATTAAATATCATCTCACAATTGTCATCGTTAATGATTTTCGTGCCATTATCGTGATAGTTAGCTTTTCATTGTTACTTATCGAAATGATATTGTTATATTTCTAACTAAGAATCAGCAAAATAAATCTTGACTCTGTTTTCTGACTTTGAAAATTATGCTGGAAATATCATTCAAATTGAATGTATGTTTCCAGAGTTCAGGGGTGCTCCGATGGAAGGTGATATATTACCTTCCAAAACTTTCCTCATTTGGAAAATTTTGTCTGACGATTCGGCAAAGCTATCATCATACGGCAAAATTTATAGCTCCATTTGGCAAATTGAGAATTTCTGACATCCCAAAAATTTTGGGGCACCCCTGCCAGAGTTCTTTTTTTTTTTTTTTTGAACTTGCTTATTATCTTCTGGCTAATGGGAAGTAACCCTTATTTTTTCGTTTCAGCATTTTTTTTCTTTTCATTAGTAGAAAATGTTTTAGCGGAAATATTCAAATTATAATATGAATGGTCTTATGCCAGAGAGAACTACGTGATTTTTTTAAAAGCCCGACTTTTGCATGTAAATATGCTGCAAATGTTGCTTTCTGTCTTAATTAATTAAATATTAACATGTAAGTGTTACTTGGTAGTACTGCCTTCCTAGTTCATAAAATACAAATATGTTTTATGTGAATTTTTCTACTAATCTAACATTGAATCTTCTCATTTAGAAATCAACATTATGGTTGATGGTTCACTCTGGCATAAGACCATCCATATAATCTGGGCAATTTTAAAAATATACGGAGAAACTTTTCCCTGAAAAAATAAATGAGAATCTACTGAAAATCGTTTATCAGGAAACTAATGAGGTGACACACATTACTATAGCAGCATTACTCAGTATTGGCACATTCTACCAACCAAAAATCGGCCCACTTTTTTTTGAAAAAAAAAAAAACATTTCTTTTGTGAATTGCGCTGTTTTTAACTTTTTTACTCTTTTTTGAGAAGAGTTCTTAAAATGTTGCATTAATATTTAAAGTATTCATTCCGCTAGTTGCGCCTGTATTAAATTGAGATGAGTCAAGGTGTCTCGAATCTTCTTTTCAATCACGTATTGTTGCTAATTTAAAAACACACCACTTAGCACCATTCTTGTTAATGTAATTAATTAAACGTACACTGTTAAAAAAATTTCCTGAAAATAACGGATAAAGTACCGGCAGCAAAGTTGCCGTAAATATTACGTTTCCGTTAAATTATTTTCCGTGACTTAACAGAAGTTCCATTTCTCATTTCTCCGTTTAGTTCTGTTCATCCATTTATAAATTTTCCGTGATTTAACGAAAATTCCATTTCTCTTCTTTCCGTTGATCTATTTTTCCGTTTTTAAATTTTCCGTTCATCTCTTTTTCCGTTTTTAAATTTTCTTTCTCTTTACAGAACTTTCGGTTCTTGATTTTTCGTTGCGCTATTTTTTCGTTTTTCATTTTCTTATATTTTACTGAAATTTCATTCTCGTTTTTTTTTTTTTTAATTCTATCTTTAAAATGATATATGTATAATAGAAAAATAGATATTGATTCAAAAACTATTATTTTTTAATTTGTATTTATTACTAAAATATATTTTAAGTGAAAATTTTGCTTGATAACTTACCTACCATACACCTTCAGATGAATCAAATTAATCAAATAGTACAAGCAGAAAAATTGATGGATTTGAATATGACACAAATTGTCCCTGCTGATACTGTTCGATATTCTCTTCGTCGTACATTGTCTGGGGTGGCATGGAAAAGCATATATGAAAAATAGAATATTTTTATTTGAAGAATGAGTCAAATAAAATACAACTAAAAACCTGTTGACTTTATCTTGGAATAATATACCTGATTGGAGAGTATACCAATTTACTGTGTTTAAAAGCAGAATCATTGACATACACGTGAAGAATTTTTGGCTCCAGATGATGTATACCCCCCCCCCCCCCGGTGATTTCCGCATTTTTCACTCATTATAATAGCAACATAGATTTTTAGTGCATAATCATTATACTTAGGCTAAACATATCAATCAGTTCATTTTACCCGAAATGTTTTTACAAGAAACTTGCAATAATCTCAAATAAGTTGTTGGATGAGATCCTAATAAAAGAAATTAAGTAATTTACATTTATCATTATAAATGAAATCCCGAAAGGAGTAATGAATGTTTCCAGATTTCTAAGTAGTCAAGAAAACTTATTCTTGTCAAAATTTTAATCGTATTTTCAAAGATTAACAATCTACTATGCCTTTTGGCAAAAAATATAACAGCAAGAAATACTTTTATTTAGAGATTTAAAATGTTTACTTTCAATCAGTCAAAAAAAAAAAAAAAAAAAAAACTGAGTGATTTTTTTCTGTCTTGCTCGCAACCACGATAATCTCCGGTTGATACGAAATGTTGGCATTTAATGTTTTAATGACTTTCAAAATAATACAATGCGTTAGAGTAAAAACAATAACTTTATAATAGTTCTATAAATTCTAAATCAGCTACCATCGGAATTCTATCAAATGCATATTAACAAGATAAATACATTTGTATATTAACATATACAAAGATATTCAACAATACTTACATGTGACCAGCGGTGCTAAATTTAAGTATCTCCATTGCATCTGGATACAAGTAATCCTATAGCCTTTATTTTAAATGGATAACACGAGATCCTAAAACTATTCTCACTGCTAGAACACACAATATGACTAACGAATAGAATTGTTCGAAGTATCGAGCAAAATAATACAACGCAATAATATTCTGATACTGACTCAGTAAAATCCACAAAAAATCACCGGGGGGATCAAAACACATCTGCCTGTCTGAAAATGGCGCGATCATTTTTTTCAAACCTACAGAGCCTAAAGGAGTAAAAACAATTTCGACATACGAGTATATTACTCTCTAGACATGAAATAGCAAGCTATCTCTTTTGTCTACAACATCTGAGATGTTATCTAAATAAGCTTTTAATTAACAACATGTAACAGTGCGATTTAATAAGCACAATCAAAAAGTGACGTTTATCATAACTTGAAGGCTAATCAGAATACTATAACAAAGTACAGCACAGCGGCAACCCTTAAAATGGAAAAATTCCGTTTTCGTTATTTTCTTTCGTGATATTTCTGTTTTTGTAAGGAAAAAATACGTTTTGAAGCTATTACTGAAATATTCTGTTAAAATCAGTCAGAAAGCTACCTGAATGTTCAGGTTCTTTTTAACAGTGTACCTGAGAAACGATATAAAATGTAAAAAAAAAAAATTAAATCAATTAAAAGGTACTTGCTTATCGAAATAATCTTCACGCTCCTTTCCCACGGTCAAAAATAAACATGATCCGCATTATACCCTTTTTAACTGCTTATAGGTCAAGTTGCGTTACCTAATTATTCTTTTTCAAACGCTCTACGAACTTGCGATACAATGTTTCCTGACTGCTAAATAGGTTATAAATGTTCTTTTTTTCATACCTAAAAAACCTCGATGTTTGGCATCTTTAAAAACTGATTTGTCCAATCTATTTCGGCTTTATTTGATAAACGCTTCTATGATGGATGTAGATTTTGCAGATAGCATAATATTTTACCCATGTCGTTTGCATGCTGCTCCAGCAATAAAGAATACACATCTTTCAAACTGTGTCTAAAACGATTTCCCGGGATGCCAACAATAAATAACACCCTGGTACAGGCCATTCACTATTTCTGAGCGAAAAAATGATGATTTAGACAGCCTTTTAATAGTTAGGGCCGTCACTTCGATGAAGCGAAGCCATTCTAGCAACAACCCGTTCCACGGAAGAAAAAAAAATGGCGCTCGAAGGCAACTCATTCATCTCATATGTAAGACAGCTGCACATCGAGAAGGGACTATTAATCTGTTAAGAGAACATTAAGAAAGACAGTTGAAGTGATGACAGAAATTATGAGCTTTGAAACACAAACAAAAGAAGAAAAAATCAAATGTCTCTGATCTGGGGGTTATGATCTGCGGTGCTCTTTTTCCTTCTTCCACGTGTCAGGCTGATGCCATCGAATTGATCTTTTTAAAAGAGGGTTTAGCTTATCGGTCATAAATACGGTAAAATTATGGCAATTCTATTGGCTCCAAATGTGAAAAATCCAAATGAATGCCGGTCCCTTAAAAAAGTTTTTTCTTCACAATTTTCTTATTTTCATCTATAAAGTTGTTCGTCCGGAAGCTGGAAATGTATTAAGTGCTTATAATTATAGTATTTTTACTTATTTTTCTGTACAAAGAAGCACAACAGGAAAAATTGAACTAAAATAATGTAAGCACATTAAAATAGGAATATTTCCTTCAATCATATCAGTAATTAAAATTTATTTGAAATAAATTAAGAAATCAAGCAGAAATTTAGGAATGAAAATTGAAATTAAATTATTTAAGTTCAAAAATTTTGTGATGGTTGGTCTTTTATGATTGTCTAACAGATGAAAGCATTTCCTAACTCGACAGACCCTCCCTCCCTCTTGCCAAGCACTATTAGCTTATGAGGAGGGATTATCCACAACCTCCCCTCCATTTTTACAATAGTTGTTGATCCAGTTCAGAGAGAAAGGCCACACTCTACCCAAATTGCTGTTGAAGAAATATCTGATTCGGACAAAACACTTTCGTTGAAAATAACTTTAATCAAGAGAAATCACTATTTTCTTTTATTTTTGCATTTTAATTTTTGACTTTCAAATACTTCAAAAATATTGATTTATGATCAATGATGCAAATTTAACCCCGTTCTCTTAATTATAAAATATTGCTGCTTATTGGGTAAAAACTTCATCGCAAACGACATCTAACGCAAAACTAAGATTGTAGAACTAAAACAACATTTTTAACAGAACGTTTTGAGCAACTTAAAAATATTTTACGATAGCGATCAACTCAAACGGCTTTTATGTGACTGATTATAACAGAAATAAAGTATGTTCACCCATGTTGTTTGACAGTAATAAGATTTGCTAAATATGGAGTTCGGGCACGTTCAAGTTAAAAAAAAAAAAAGTTTGATGTTTTTGTTAGCGTCAGGTATTTTTAAAATTTAAAGTAAAACGCTCTATTGTTTTTGTACGAAAGTATGTTTGCACTAACTTCAATAAAAATAATTACTGCAGTTAAAACACTGAGCTTGTACATTTCTTCAATAATAACAATTTTATTTTTCAAGTAAACTTGAAAAGTAAATATATAGATAATAAAATAGTAATAAAACGTTTTGAGCAAAAATAGTTTAAACAAAACGCATTTTTTTGGAACTGTTTTGAACATTATTGGAGGGAGTTTGAACCCTAAAAACCAACCCCTTAAATATATATATATATATATATATATATATATATATATATCACTGTATCCCCAGTTAAAAGTTTCAATCAATCATTCCCGCCATTACCACGTATATCTATCTACCTGAGATTTCCAATAAAATAACGTCAAGCAAGAACAGGGAAAAGGGGCCCAAGTCTTTCACATATGAAACAATAAACTAACCACAATGTTTGGAGTGATTTTCATCAATGAAAGACACTGATGAATACCTCGGATGATTGATGACTTGGAGTTCGATAGCTTTCGAGACTTAACAGCCCTTCTGCTTTAACTGATCCCTGACGTTTTTGGAAAAGTTTTTTTTTCGGCTCGAGTTTAACGCTTGTTTTTTATACTTGAAGGCAGTTTCAGTTTAGAGAGACAAGAGCAAGAAAATAGATACGGGTGAGAATTTCATATTTCTTTCAATGTTAGCTCAATGTCACTGTAACTCTTGTTTTATTCTCAAATCAATGAGTTTCATTTTCAATTATCTACTGGAGAGAAACTATTCAATTTATAACGAGTTTTTCATGAAAGAATATAGTTGAAATATTTTATTTTCCATCATCATGACAGGCTTAAACCAAATATATAACTTGTAACTTAGGGAGTTAATGTTATTCACCATATTCGGGTGTAAGAAAATTTCATCTGTAATTCGGTTGCTCTTTAGATCTTTTTTTTTTTTTTGAAACAGAAAAAGTAAAAATAAAAATTAATCCCTTCGGGTCCAAATTTACTTTTTATTTTTTTTAAATACTTTTCTTCTATTGTTTTGCAACGACTGGAGAAAAGAATGCCTACTAATCGACTCACTGACATTAATCTCCAGCTAAACTTTGTAGTGCTGATGAAAAAGTTCTTTCAAATTCCAGTAAGAAAAGACAAATAAATTTAACTCTCCTCTAAATAAATTTTGACCAGTCTTTTTTTTGCGATGTCTTTACGTACATATATACGTACGTATGTACGATGAACGTATGTACGAGGGTACACTGGAATTATCATGGCGATTGTTTTTGTTCATGAGATTTTCGCTCACTTTTGTTTTTGTTTAGGCATGTTATGGTATAACATCACAGCTCGATTACCATTTACAGTAGCGAAGTAGTTAAACTCCATCATTTATTATTATTATTCGAAGATTTTTATAATATTTTTAATGGTAGTTTTTTGTTTCGAAATAACTGCAAGGAATCTCCTACACGAATTTTTTTTTCTTCATATCATGACAATAACATGATTCTAAAATATATTACTAATTCGATTGCTTCTTATTTCCCCAGACTTAATTTTAACGACTTATTTTTGTTTAAACTTCATCTTTTATTAATTATGAAAGCATAAAGAACACGTTAAGAGTTCCTTCATACACTGCTCATGAAGAAAAAAAAACCCATTGACCATCTATACGGTAAAACTTTCACGAGTTCTAGATACAATTCATGATGTAAACTTTGTATTGAAATATAGTGTTTTCAACCAATTATCAAATTGACGACTCTTATGAAACGTTTCCACGTTTTTGCAGGTAACGAAAGATGTTCGCTTTACCGTATACCTGTCAAAAGCTTAAGTGGACTTAACGTGGCTACTTTAATATATACGTGTAGGCTTGAATTCGTTTGGATGAAACCTGGGGGAATACTTAAAAGGCACGGCTTCCAAACTGATTAAGCCTGACATGAAACTCGCATTAGGAATAGGAAATTAAGTTACATCGCAGTTATTGGAAGTTATTCGGCAAACAGTAAAAACGCTGATGGGGCGAATTTAATTTCAAGTTATAGGTCTCAGCCGCTCCAACGCGAAACTCTTTCCCACTTTGCAGTTAAATGGAAAAATGTAGCTAAAGTGGGATAACTTTACCCCGAGCTTTGTTTCCTTTTGTTGAATAAATGTGAAATGGCGCTTCGTTCAATCGATTCTTTTTACTTGATTTCAGTTCATCAGGCATATTTTATGCTCCTAGTGGAGGATGAGATACAATAACAGATAGAGATCCACATCAGGGTGAGCGAAATTCTTTTTATTGGGCAAATTTTTCCGGGAGGATGCTGAATTGAAATTTGTTTTGAACTTTATGAAATATGATGACGAGTTGAAATGGCTTCGCGGTGGAATAACCTTTGTTTCATTTTTATCTGGAAACTAACTTTGGAGAATGTCGTGAAATCAATTAAATTAATGGATTTTACTCAGCGTTTATGTGAGTTGTTTAAAACAATTTTGGTCTGAATGAGAACAATTATTGCTCTGCTCACGGAAAATGAAAGAAATTGCTTTTATCAAGCAGCAGAATAACGTAATTATTATTCATTAGGATAACAAAGGATGAAACACTTACTGATTACATTTATTAAAATTTACAAAGTAAAGAAAAAACAAAGGCTAACATTTCATCGCTTCTTACTAATCAGTAGTTCAATTTTAAAATTTAATTCCTTATGTTTCATGATGGAAATATTTTTCCTCAAATCGAATAAAATGGCGATTAATGCAATAAACACTTTCTTAGGCATTATATTATAAATTTAAAATGACGTGAAAGCGGGTACTTATTATCATGCTCCCTTAAAAAAAAACATTTTCATAAATATTGCGAGTTGTTTTTTTATAAGGTTACAGTATTTTAGGGAAAGTTGATATTTTTGGCTGCACTATACATTGATGAAATATGAACGTACTTTATTGATTAAAAATTTGCGAGAGAAAGTTGCGAAAATGTATTATGGAGAAGCAGAACTTGTTTTGAACTATTTTCGATACAATGTTATAACATTAAATTTATCATATTGTTTTGAATTATACTTTTTACTACATTTTTTAAATAATTTTTGTAATTTGTTTAATATTAGTCAAGTACAAACAATTTTTAAAAAATCGTTTTAGTGTAAAACCTAATGCCTGTGCAACTTGCTACGTAGTTTAATAATTTCCAAAATTCCACAGGGGGAAGGATATCAAAACTATTTCGTTTTTACGTTTGAGATAAAAATGCTGTCTCTGAGTAACGGAGCTCGGAAAAAAAATCTTACCCATTATACATAAATTACTAACGGAAGCGTATTAATGATATAATATGGATAGTTTTGCTTCGACTCAATAATGTATTGGTGGCAGAAATCATTTGAATCAATCAAATTTGATGAACAGCAATTATAAAATGCACTGTAATCGACCAGTTAAGCAGACAAACGACAAAAACGATTCTGAACTTTTTAATTTTATTTTATTTTCGCTGTTTATTTCATTAATTTATAAATTTCAGAGTTTCTCATACCGACTTGAAACATATCCAATTTTTTCCCTAAATGTCTTTGAAACGAAATATAGAAAGTGAAATACTTCAGTCAACCCCCAATGTATAAAAACTATTATTTTTACTTACAAGCTTTATAAATAAAGTTATAATTTCAGCTGTTTAATGTTATATACTTCAGAAACTTAGCTTATAAACTTAGTTCGTTTTACTAACGTATCAAGAATCTGAAAGGAAGTTTTACTTCAGAACTTTTGAAACTTAGTTTAAAAGCCTTTAGCTTGGAAACTGAGGTACTTCAGGTGATTTATTTCACATATGAATCAACAATGCTTTATAACTAGTCTTTTACTTAGATTCTCATAAAAGTGCTTTCAGAACTTGTTTCCTAACTATTAGTTCTTAGGGTAGACCGACCAGTGAGTGAACACCACCCAGTGAATGAACAGCGCGTCATTTTTTTTTTTAAAATAAGCTTCCAAAATTTTTTTCCTGAATAAATTCACTACAAAAGCGTTCTTTATTGATATTCTAAGCTATCTGACGCCTGATTGGTTACTTTGGATACGTATTTTTTCCTGGAAAAAATTTGAAATTTTTACTGCCGTGAATCGTTCTTTCTCTCTTTCAAAATAATAAGGCTGGTTTCGTGCTAGCAATTATTTTGATACAAATTATTTTTATCGATAAATATTATTTTTTAACTCTACGAAAGAAAAATTAAGTATACATACTTAGCTATGGATTTAAATTGTTTCAGTCAATACAGAATGCGTAGATTTTCAGGTAGAGGGGTGTTCAGTCACTGGGTACGAAAAATTGCAAAAACCCAGGGAATGAACAATGGCAAATTTTCTTTTAATTTAAAAAGAAATTTGAAGTTTCTTTGAGATATTTTCATTTTCGTACTTTTTTGTAATGCAGATAGTTATATATGCTTATTTATTTATGTATTTCATTATATACTTTATAATTTCTTTATTTTTGTCTTTGCAAACAATGCACTTTTTACTGAGTTTTATCTTTTATCTATCTGTATATTAACCTATCTACCTACATCTATCTTTCTATATCTTTATCTCTCTCTTGATAAATATATACAGGTAGATAGAGAGATCGAGAAATAGAAATATATATATAAAGAGAGAGAATAGATAGGTAGATATGTATGTATGTTTGTATATAGATAGATAGATCAATAAATAGAGGAAGATATAGAGATAGATATATAAAAAATAAGAGGTAAATAGATGTATAGGTAGGTAAATAGATAGATCGATAGATTTATTGATAGATAAATAGATAGGTAGTGGTTAATAGATAGATAGGTAGATAGAGAGATTAATATAGAGATAGATAGCTAGGTAGAGAGACTGATATAGAGATAGATAGTAGATATATAGACAGGTAGATAGACCGATAGATATAGATAGGTAGTTATATTGATAAGTAGATAGTTGGATAGATAGGTAGATAGATAAATAGATAGATAAGTATATAGATAGATCGATAGATAAGTATATAGATAGATAGATAAGTACATTGATAAATAGGTAAATAGACATAGAGACAGATAGATAGATAAGATATATAAGTAGATAGATAAGTAGGCAAATCGATCGATAAGTAGATAAATAAGTAGATAGATGGATAGAAAAATAGATAAGTACATTGATAAATAAGTAAATAGACATAGAGATAGACCGATAGATCTGTAGATAGAAAAATAGATAGAAAGGTATATTGATAGATGGATAGAGATATAAAAAGATAGATATAGATAGATAGATATAGATAGTTATATAAATAAATAGGTAGATAAACAGATATAGATAGTTATATAGATAAATAGATAGGTCTCAACGAAACTTAGTTTCTTTTTGAATCAAAATTTATCATGCTCATTCACTGGACCAATTTGTGTTCATTTACTGGTTCGAGGTGTTCATTCACTGGGTCATTGTGCCATTTTTTCTTTAAACACCTAAAAAAGTCGGAAGCGGTACCATTTAAGTTCCCGCAATTTTTTAGAGATATTTACACAGATCAATAAAAATGCTTTAACTATCACGATCTGTATAGTATAGAATTTAAAATTACTAGGATTTTTAAAAAGTGAAATTGTGCTTAACTGTTCATTAACTGGTCGGTCTACCCTACAAAAATTTAAAGGACTAAGTTTTATTCAAATTTTATTTGCATAATTTTTTAACTAGTAAGAAAATGATGTCTTTTTTCGCTCTGGTTTCTTCCCATGTTCCTTATCATGAGAAGGAAAGTAATTATTAATTGTAATGAATAACTGCTAAAAGGTTGAAATTCATCGTAAAAAAATTAATAGATTCTTAAAAACGTAGCCTTCAATTAGATTTGCCTTCAACTGACGAGTTGAACATTGCCGTTGCTGCGGACTCTCGCTGGTATACTAAATTTACTTTAGATACCAGTTTATTGGCACTATCAGTTTCAATGAGATGACATCTGGCTCCAGTTCAATTATTGTCTATTCCAGACTGATGAGTCCATAACAAGGACAAAACAGCAGTATCCGTATGTCATAACCGGGCTGTAGGTATATTGCATGAAGTTAAATAAGTCAAAAAAGAGATAAAAATAATTATCTAATGCCATACATTTATTAGATAATTATGTGAGTGTAATAAAAGAAGTCTGGTGAACTGGATTCATTTATGTGCGCTCAATCTCCCCCTTATTTTTCTTTCACTTACCCTTTTTTCATATCTACTATCTCAAACGCATCAATTTCAGAAAAAGTTGCAAAATATATTATGGATTAAAATTTTATTTATACTGACTGATTTTAAAACTTGAATTTTAATTTTACTCTCTTCTCATCCTGACAGTCAGGGGTGCCCCGAACCTAAATTTTTGGGAGGGTGGAAATTCTCGATATGCCGAATGTAACTCCAAATTTTGGCAAATGAAACTTCAAATTTCGCCGAATGGTTATAATTTTGCCGAATTAAACTCCAACTTTTGCCGAGTCGTCAGACGAAATTGCCGAATAAGAAAATTTTTGACCACAGTGTCCTTTCCTGACCTCCCATCGGGGCGCCCCAGCTGATAGTAATTTGTTCTTTCTTTATCTTCGTAAGGCAAATGAAACACATCTAGTCTATGTTTTCCATAATGTTCGCCCACGCATTTTTTCCACATATAACTTAAGATTTTTTTTTGTCTTTCGAATGACATGAAATCGGGATTGCGCTTTAACATAAACGCTAACTCAAAAACTTCCTTTCCACTCCCACAATTTTAATGCCACACCACATTTAGTTTTCGAATTTCCTAAAACGTCTGCCCCACCCCTCCAGTGTATTTGATAGTTGCAAAATCGCAAGCAAATATTTGATTGAAACCGTGTTCACCTACGAAACACAATTCCTCCCTTGTCAACACATCTTCAAGGAAACAATACTTACAGCTAACGTCTGCGAGCTATAAATAATGCACCCTCATGTGAGTCAACATAGACAGCTGTCAAAGTTTCTTCTACCTTTTTTTATCCGCACCCCCCTGTCACACGTTAACACAGTTCTCATTTACAAACGGTGTGTGCTCGAACCTCTTCATTAACTTTAAATGACGTGTCTTGAGGTTGCCTACCCCTCTATATGTTCTCGTTTCTAACACAGTATCATCAAAGCAGTTACCGCGACATGATACGGCAGCAAATTCCAGCAGCAATAGGTTTTTCGTTGCTGAGGCAACACCATATTACTGCTTTTGAAATAGTTTTCTTCCTCTATTTATCATGCTCTCTCTGATGTCGTGTTTGACGGATTTCTTGCAAGTGCTGTACCTAAAGATTGATGTTTAAAACGATAATGTTTTCTGCAAAAGCAATAGTGCCAAAAGTGCTTCAAAACTCTCTCTCTCTCTTTTTTTTTCCTGCAATATTTTAATTTGATGCTAAAAATGAAACTCCCACTCTCTCTATCTATAGTCTAATTAGATGAGTGACTCACGCAACGGGGCAATACCACAGTAACAGACGTATCAGTTGTTGCACTAAACATCAAAAGACTCTTAATATCTTATATTCTTTTTTTTTTAATTACATGAATTTTATGAAGAACCTGGACTTTTCACGCAACACAATTAAATTTTGAAGATTCCCATAAATAAGATTTTAACATTTGTTTTTGATCAAAAACGAACGTATCTTCTGAGATATGTCCGTTACAGGTTCAAAAAATATTATTTAATGTTTCTGGAAGCTTCCAAAATTTAATTTCCCTTTGTAGAAATACAGTCTATGTTCTTCATAAAGCTCATGCAATGATATAAGAACTAACATTTTCAGACTCTTTGTATGGTGTCTTGTGCAGCAAATGATAGATCCATTAAAATGGAATTGCTTTACTGGGGAAAATTATTACGGTATTCAAGAAAAACCTAGTGCTCCCTGAACTGGAGAGCATAAACTAATTTCAAACTGAAATATATTACTTTTACACAATACTTAATAAGTATTTTGCACCAGTTATGTTCAACTTGAGGCATGTTATCCCGTTACTATACTCTGAAAGACAAAAAATGACACACATTACTTTGAAAATGAAGTTAATCTTGTATTATGTTCAGATATGTCTTTTTTATTTATTATTATTTTTCCTTATATTTTTCATATTTTACATGATTAAAAATGCTTTCAATCTTGATGTTTCCTCAGTAACGGACGTATCTAATAAGATACGTCCATTATTGAGCCAGAAAAAAAATCGTTTAAATATTGTTTTTAGATACCGTACAACCTTAGTTGTATTATGCAGAAAACGAGTCCATGTTCTTCGTAAAGTTCATTCAACTTGAATCTAACATAACTGCAGTTTTTGTAGAGTGTATCAAGATGGAATTGCACCAGGATATCTCAATATGACATGGCTATTCATCTTGACTACACAAGCTCACTCCTCCGCAGACCTCAACACATTTCGAATGTATCTTATTTCGCCTTACTTATAACTACTTGGTCAGCTTCAATAAAATAAATCAGTAAGTGATTCTAATATCTAATCAGTATGAAATTTTATTTGAGCGTAGGACCTTCCCTTTGAGCATTCAGATAAAGCGAGTTCTTGTTTATTTAAAAAAATGTTATCTAGATCTAATTCAAATTCTATTTTAAACTAAATACTCTCATTACTTTAAAACTCCATTTCTCAGCCTTTCTTTTTCAAATAACCTTTACAGAAATGAATCAAGTAGCAACTCTTTGTAAAACAGGACGGCTACAGACATTAATTAAGGATTGCTATGGTGAAGTGGCCTTTTCATTTTTTGATAAACTGAAACTTCCATTTCATTGAGAACAAAAAGACGGAATTTAAAAAAAAAATTCATTTTTACACCTCTTTGTTAGGGCTCGACCGATGGCATTTTTTGGCCGATGGGCCGATGCCGATTGTTGGCCGATTGTTCAACGAAGGCCGATGGCCGATGGCCGATTGTTTTCCTCCAAATGGCCGATTGCCGATGGCCGATGGCCGATGCCGTTGGCCGATGGCAAAAAAAAAAAAAAAATCAAACAGAAATAAATTGATAAGATTGTCAGGGATTTAAAGGATCATTGATTCATTTCACTTTACTTCCCTTCTACGAATAAGGAATGGTAATCACAAAAAAAAAGAAAAAAGAAAAAAATCAGATTTCGACCTAAATTTCTATTTTACGATCACCCAATTTATAATTCACAATTTTTTTCGGCATATCTGTACATGCATATGTACCTAAGAACATATAGATGACCGAGATATCCATTTTGAACGCCTCCTCAGTTAATTATGGCAAACTCTTTTGTGATGTCTTCATGCGCGTAAATTTGCGTCACTCAAAAACGTTATGAAATAGTAATTTGAAAACTCTTACTTACGTAGTACAAACCCCGAAGTGGTTTTTTTTTTGGGAGGGGGGAGTAGGAAATAAGGAATCAAAAATTAAAGAAGTAGGAAAAAAATTACTTTAAAAAGTAGGAAATGATAGGAAGAGATAGGACTACATACACATCAAAAGGAAACAAATTTAGCGTAAATTTTACTTCAAATGTAAAATAAATTAACAGTACTTTTGATTTAAAACTGTCTCAAAAATAAACTAACACTACTTTTAAAGTATTCAAGGGATTTAATGAAATACCGAGTTGCAAAGACAAAACGAAAGAAACAAGCTGACAATCATCAGTATTAAAAATAAACTGATGGGAACAAAGATATTAATTACAAAAATATGAAAACAAAATTTAAACAAAAAAACACCTTTAAACAATACAGTAATAAAATTTTTAAGTGTGAAAGAGTAAAAATGTAATATAAAGATCGCAGATAAATAATAATAATAATATTAAAATAAAACTCATATTTTGGTGCAATAAAACCATTTTTGTTAAAGATTTGTTCTGTCAAAAATAAAAAAAAGTTCCTTCGAGAGCATCCATTTATCATTTAAAAATACAAACACTTTCAGCTCCTGTTGTCATAAACTATGATACAAAAAGCAAAGCAAATATTAAATTAGTTTTAGTTAAAAATTATCAACAGCTACCACCAACGCCTCGGAAGAGTTCCTGAATCTACTTCAACACTTCCGAAGAAAAAATTAAAAAGTCCCTTTGATTTCCGAATTATGTCACCATTCAAAACGTCTTTAATCAATTTCTTACATTAATGCTCTAAATTCTTCCTAAAAAATAGATAAAGATTGAAACAAAAATCTCTAATTTAATGAATGGTGGTAGTTTTAAACAACTAAGAAGTATAACTAGAGTTTAATTTCAGAAATTAAGGGAGTGGGAAGAGAGGCCTCGCAAGCGTTCAAAATAATCATAAACATTGAGCAGAAAACCCTTTCAAAACTTGCACCCGAATTTGTTTTGACGTGCAATGGCGGATTTAAAATATAGCAAATGTTGCAATTGCGCGAGAGGCCCCATAACCATAGGGCCACCGAAGGAGTTACAAAAATGCGAATGATAAATGTTTTACAACTTCTGTGATCCCCAAAATGTATTTCGACGGGCCCCAACCTTGTAACTCCGCCGAAGCGATACAGAAAAGACAGCATTACTGTGATTCATATTACAAATATCGAAAAATTAAAAATTACCGTCGGTTCAGCGGGAATCTAACAAAATGAAACAAAACTGGTTTCGCCATCTCATATTTGTCCAATTCGGCAATATATCACCAAATGATCGTCAGTCTGAGACGCTATATTAGTTTTGCATTGATATAAGTAATTAATAGCCACAAAAAATGAGTAAACAGGCAGAACACCCTATCGAAAACAAAAAGATACTTGAACGTACGCACACCCCGACATGCGAAAATTTATCCTTTCTACAGTTTACCATTTTTAGCCTGCTTTCCCAGTAAAAGTCAGAAAAAGAAGAAAAAAGCATGAAAGAAGGCTTAATGCTTCTTAAAAATGTCGCGAAAAAATAAATAAATAAATAAATAAAATAATTAAATCAATATCGAAAAATTAAAAATTGGAAAGTAGGGTAATGAGATGGGAAAAATGTCTGTCGGTCTGTCGATCTGTCTATCGTCCCCCCCCCCTAGTAACTTTTGAATGAATAGTCCGATTCGAACAAACATTTTTTTGTTCGAAAGATCTCGGCGAGAACACCTCAGTCACTTTTTGATTTGAACTATTTTTTGTTCAATTTCGACCAGTTCAAAAGAACTGAACATTAGCGCCTACGGGGAAACTGAAAGTCAATATAGATTCCGTACTTGAAGGCGGATTTATTTCAAACAAATTTTGTTGGAAATAGCTATTGACGCCAAACTTCATACTCCGACTCTGAGAATTTAGAGGCACCTGACTCCGACTCCGACTCCTGTGCCAGACAATTAATCGGAATCCGACTCCCCGACTTCGACTGACTTCGTAGCTTTGGCAAAAATTTATACACGGAAGACAAATGACTGACTCCGATTCTTGGATATTCGTCTCCGACTCCTTTATCCCAAAATGAGATTGACTCGCTATGGTTTTCACTGTGAAATAATTATTGTTGATATGATTTGTTTTTATTTTCACGCTAAAGTTTTAATTTAGGTATTCAGTTTTCGGCGAATAAACTCAAAGTCATTTATGTTTCTACATAACGATATGCGCAGACGATTTTTTATTTTATTTATTTATTTTTTTGACAATGAAAAGTATTTCTTCAAGTTGACATTTTATTGTTTTTATTCATTTTGGTAAGTGCATTAATTCATTTAAAAAAATTATTTTTGGCAACAGGGGAAAAAGAAAAGATTTTTTTTTTTTTTTGATATGATGTATTTATTTTAATAAGCTTATTAATTTTAATTATTATTTTTTCGTTTTGAAAGCTGTTAAAGAATTTTTTTAAGGGAAAAAAGTGTATTAGCTGCTTTGTTTAAAAAGTGCTGCTTTTTTTTTTAAATTTTTTCAGATGTGTGAAGAATATTTTATTCCTAGAAATTAGCAAAAATATGTTTGAAACAATTTGCGATTTTAGCTATTTTTGAGAATATTGATCAGGTGCTAGAAAGTAGTATGGGTATACGGGAAAGTAGGCTCGTATAGTTCTAGACGGAACTTCTTGTTGAGTTATGACTTACGTACATCCAGCTGCAAGAAACAACGCAATAATTAACTTGTTTGGTACCTGAATGCAGTATTAAAAACACTTTCAGGGGTGACTAAAATGAAAATTCATACTGAAACTTAATTAAACAATCTATATATACACTGTAACAAATTTCGGAAACGTTTCTGGATATATCGGAAACGTTTCCGAAATAGTAGGAATCCTTCATCCAATAGCGAACTCCTCAATATTCAGAAAGCTTTTTGTTATTTCAAGATATCTAGAAGCGGAAGTGATGACGCAACGCTTCGAAACCTATTTCATCCTTCCAACCAGGCGCCAATGAGTCGGAAATAACGAGAACTTCTTTTTTTCTTATCTATGGTTGCTGCAGTCAGCAACTGTTTAGCATTGGATTGCTTGTTATTTCATGTCTAGAGAGTAGTAAAATGTGTCGAAACTAATTTTACGCCTTTGCATTTTGGACTGCCCTTGATTTTTTAGACGATGTACGCAGCTATTAAGTTAGTTAATAACCATTTGTTTCTTTAAAATTTCCAATGCGACCATAATTAGATATATATTGTGTGTTCAAGCCTGAATAGTTTCAACACCCGTGTTTATACTTATTGAAACGAAACCCTTTGGATTACTTATTCAGTTGTAATGGAGGTACTTAGATTTTCTTCCGCTCATGTTCACTTGTAAGTATTAATGAATATTTTAAAATATGTTGTTATATACATTTATATTTTTGTTGATTTGCATTTGATGAGGCTCCAATTGTAACTGTTTTTGGGTTTATCGAATTAATTTAAAGTTATCCTACATATACCTATGTGCACGGTGTACTATTTGTTGTAACCAACTGAAACTGATTAATTACGCAAAAGAAGTAAGATTTATATTTGAGAAGCAATCACAGAAAAGTTATTTCGAAATACTTGGATGTACATACATTTTGGTTCAAAAAGAAAAAAAAATCAATTGTTTAATTCATTAGAAATATGGTAATGCAAATATTTTCTAGTATTGTAATATGCTTCACAAAAAATGTGCCGGTATAATTTATCTTTTTTTATTATAATTTATTCATTCATTTAAAAATATTTATACCATTAGAAAATGACCATGTTATCTATTAGTAAGAACATAGTTATGCAATTAATTCATCTGCCTATCCATTTTGTTAAATGTGGTTAACAATAAAAAAATTCCTTGACATTAGTTCCGAAAATAACATTTCCTTCGTGGATATACTAGTTTAATGTAGGACAGTCAGGAGGAATGAGTCAGTGGCAAAAATGGAACAGCTGCATTTACATGCTGAAATAAAAAGTAATATTATTTCATGTCATCGTTTTAAAAGTGATCAGTTTTTAATTACTATGTTATTAATATGCAATGCACATATGGGGAGAGACTGTGCCATTGACATTTTCAAGGGGTTGCTTTTTTTAAGGTGGGGGGGGCGCTTTATATCATTTTATGGGTGCACCATCACTCTTATGGTGTGGGGGGGGGACTCTCGTATATATGAAATGGAATAATCATGTAATAGAGTTCAATGTTTTAATAAATAAAATATATAATGCATTTTGCGCACACTCTAAAAATAAAATCAGTAACCTATTTTGATTAAGTATCTATATTTGTGATAAACTGGAAAAGGGCAAGAACAGAAGAATAAACCCGAATGGTTCCAGCAGGGGGACTTTGGTGTCATATTTAAATTCATCAATTTCTCTGTTGGTACTTTTCGGTACACTTTGTTCGTCAAAGAAATTGACTTGACGTGAACGAATTTCGGAACGCAAGTGTAGGTAAGTTCTGTCAAATTTTATCCGAAAATAAAAGCTATCAAGTTTGATACAAGATATGTTTTTAAGTTCTGCATTAAAAATACAATATGTTGATAATTTTGTCTTGAAAATATTGAGAGAAAAACTGAAGTTTAATATTGTTTAACAAACAATCCCACTTTTGAGAAAGTACTCCCCTTCCCTCCCCCGACGATTTTGTGATTATGAATGAAACTACTATATTATTTCATAAATTTTCAAAAATTTATAACTGTGCATATGTTATGCTGTTAACCATGCTGTTTGTCATTAGAAATTCAGAAAAAAAAAATCCACGAATGATTCTAAAATTGCTTGTTTCATTGCTCTTAGATATGAAAGAATTGAAACTGATATGGCATGCAATACTATAGTAAAGAATTATTTTTTAGAAAAAATCACGGAAAAAGGATTCCGAAATTCTCAGAAACGTTTTTGAAAATTGTTTGGAGAATTCCGAAATACTCGGAAACTTTTCGAAACTTTCATGAACCACAGCTGCACAGAATACTCAGAAACATTTCTGGAAATTACGGAAAGAGGATTCCGAAATACTCAGAAACGTTTCTGAAAATTACAGAAAGAGGATTCCAAAATACTCAGAAACATTTCTGGAAATTATAGAAAGAGGATTCCGAAATACTCAGACACGTTTCTGGACATTACAGAAAGAGGATTCCGAAATACTCAGACACGTTTCCGGACATTACAGAAAGAGAATTCCGAAATACTCAGAAACGTTTTTGAAAATTTCATGAACCGCAGCTGCACGATATACTCAGAAACGTTTCCGAATTTTTTTTACAGTGTATATAAATGAATGTTTGTCTGTATGTCATCCATGAACTCAAAAACTACCCGGCAGATTTGGCTGAAACTTTCACCGTTTGTTATTTTTGGTACTGGGAATGTTTATAGACCAGTTCGAAAAAAATCCGATCGATAGTTCCTTTTTTATTCCAATTTAAGTCACAATCCATTGGATAAATACGAACAAAATTATCGGCTGCAGAAATTAATTCGCGTGAAAGATCTCATTGATAAGAAGTTAGCTGTTGCCATTTTTCTTGAGTTT
The DNA here is from genome assembly GCF_026930045.1 of Uloborus diversus. Lineage (NCBI taxonomy): Eukaryota > Metazoa > Arthropoda > Arachnida > Araneae > Uloboridae > Uloborus > Uloborus diversus. The sequence continues at coordinate 33,664,613 of NC_072733.1, read as the reverse complement.
AAACAAGTAAATTCTTTCTTTATTGTTTTATGGCTTTTCATGCAACGGGGGGATTTAAAACTTTTTCTATTTGATATTTTTAGCGATTGATTGATCTTGCAAACTGCGTGAGTACAAAATTTGAGTAGAGTCACGGCTTCACTTGATACCTGGACCGATTATTATGAAAATTGTTATATATATGTATTTTTCCACGGAGAAGGTGCATAATATGCTCATTGAAGCCACTCGCCACCAGGTGACACTGCAGAGTAGCAACTTCTGCCCCGTTCAACCGATTGTCATGAAAATCAGTATAATGATGTATTTTTTTGTTGGCGTAGCAACGAGCGTCGGGTACAACTAGTTTTATATAAAAACAATAACTCCCTTTACTTTGTAAAAAAAAGTAAAACAGAAAAGGCCCTTTTTTTTCAAAAACATCGGCCAATTCCATCGGCTTTTCGATGTTTTTTAAGGCCGATGGGCCGATGTTTCCTGCAAATTAGCATCGGCCGTCGATGCCGATGCCGATGACTAAATTGTTGAACCATCGGCGCCGATGCATCGGTCGAGTCCTACTCTTTGTAGTTATAAAAGTGCAATTACGACGGTAATTAACTGGTAACTGAAGAAAAAGTGAAATTAGGCGGGTGGTTTAGCTTTTACCTTTTGTAACGATTTGACTACCTCCATCAACATCAATGACTTCCAACCGTTTTGTTAACTATTCAGCCATTCATCAAAATACTGAGTTGAGTACATCACCCGAAAAAAAAATATTTTTTCTTGCTATTGGAGGCTATAAAAGAACAATTCTACTGCCAATTTTCTTGACGCTTAAATTGTTTCTCGTCCTCGTTAAACAAAGCAAATCAGTTATCTTACTTGAGATGACCCGAAAAGAGCTGATCACGAACTAAAATTAGTAGAACTCAGTTGTATACAAGCAGCGCCAGATCTTCGATTATTCCAAGCCGGGGCTAAAACTTAAAACTGCCGCCTTTTCGAATATTCCTTCAAGTTTTTGCATGAAGTTCGAACGAAAAAAAAAAAAACACAGAAATAATGTGAATTTGATACCCCCTAAAATTTCCGCTTGGGACAAATGCCCCTGCTTACTCCCCCTATATCCGGGGCTGCACATAAGTGCATAAACAAGGTGGTTTTTTATTTTACTTTTGTAAACAAATTACTTACTCATATGACCAAAAATTCTAATTGTCATCAAACTTGATTTAAATTGAGAACCGTTTCCAAGCTAAAGTTCGTTATTTAAACAATAATTCTGTCAATAGTCGCTATTTTCTGCTCTTCGTGAGAGCAAGATTTTAGTGTTTGCGAATTAATTTTAAAATGGGCAAAAGAGTGACGAAATTATGAACCCCAAAAAGGTTGTAGAGAACATTTTGCTGAATAAAACATTTTACTCTTATTAATACGTTTTCCAATTCAGTACCAAAACAACCAGGTTTGATAAAAACTTCTTTTTCATTGAAAACAAAACACAATAAAAGAAGAAAGAAAAAATTCACGAATTAGAGTTTTTTCAAATCCCTATGTAGTTCTAAAAGAGCAATTACGACTAATTAACTGGTATTTTCAGAAAAAAGTGCAATTAGGCGCGTTATTCATCTTTTACCCTTCCTGATGATTTGACTACCTCTATCAACATCAATGACTTCCAACCGTTTTGCTAACCATTCAGCCATTCATCAAAATACTGAGCACATCATCCGAAAAAAAGTAATTTTCTTATTGGTGGCTATAAAAGAACAATTCTGCTACCAACTTTCTCAACACTTAAATCGTTTTACTTCCTCGTACAACAAAGCAAATCAGTTCTTAGTTCCCATAAGACGAAAAGAGCTGATCCCGAACTATCCAATTTAATCGCTCACAGGGCTGCAATTAAGCAAAAGTGAGCGAATTATTCTCTTTATGTGTGCTGGTCTCTTAAGAACACTCCTAATTGGCAGTAATGCATAAAGGTCGGTAATTTGCATAAAAGCAAATGATAAGAAGGCATCAAGAATGAAGGTCGTTAAAATAATTTGAAAAGAAACGACTTGAAAAATAAACAAACAATAACGGATCTTTCAAGTTGAATGGAGTATGTGTTTTAAGTAAGACTTCCAGGCTTAATAAATTTTAGCTTCATTTTTTAAAGTTATTTAACCACACTAATTCTGCTGATTTTAAATATTCCGAGGACCACAAACTTCCCAGTATTCTCCTCTGCGTTTGAGGCAAATTAAGAAACTCGGGTTTTTTTTCCCCCTTTGCATTTGGTGTGGTAATTAATGGGATGAATTTATTATTAGGGTTCGAAAGTTTGCGGAGAAAATATGTGACATAAAAGAGTGGCATACACTCCATTATAATTGCTCAGGTTTTATTTAGATGAGTTATTTAGTATTTTTGCTATTCTTTCGGTGCTTCTTTATTTATTAAAATTGGTATTCAATATTTCATTACAAGTTAGAATAAACTTGTACAGCGATACAAGAAAAAGGGAAATTAGAAAATAATAGTTACAAATATTTTACGCATTCAACACTTGGTAAAAAGTAAGATCCACTATAATATTAAAATCTGTTCGCGTCCGTCTGTCTGTCTGAAGATCGATCTTCTCGAGAACCGCTGCGAATCGAGAGTCAAACGAGATACTGATCAATTCGAAATTTTCCAAAGAAAACAATAGGACCAATATCGTAATTGTGCGACTTTAATTAGTGGAAATATTAATTAAAACGTTAATTAACATAACGTTATTCAGGAATTTTTATTTCTTTCCGGTTGCCATTTTGCATATGCGTGAGCAAGTAAAATTCTAATAATTGTTTTAAAAGAGATTTTTTTGGCTGCTGTTCAAATCTTAAAACAAATTTCGCATCTAGAATTTCATTTTAAATTAGTTTAAAATTGGTTGCCCTATTCGGACATAGCCTTTATTTTATCGTCTGTCATTTTTTTTATTTTTTACACTCAACTTTCTTAACTCTTTTCAGCAATGAAAGTTGTTTCTTTAGCTATGTTTATTGGTTGTAGTGTAAGTTTATCATTCACCTGCCTCATATTTTGGTACACTTAGGATGTGCGACTAATTATGTTTATTTTGTTGGACTTTTTCCCGTCACACGGGTGAGTTTTCGAATTGTAATAACTCTCTTTTTCCCTCCTGTTTCTATTTTTAAAATACAGTTTATATCATTAAAAGAACATGTTAAATTAAGATTGTTTGGATTTCTTTGTGAAACAGAGTTGAACAAAAAAGATTGTTTTTAAGGATTTTAACTAAAGCTAAATTGGAATCTGATGACTTGGTATTAAAGTCATGCTTATTGGTAGTTATTTAGTCTTGGTGCTTTAGTTTCACGTAATCAACCAAAAAGTATGTGTCATTCTATGTAAAAAGCTGATTGTAATTGTACATAAATAGTTCAGATATAGTCTATCAGATGTAATTCATTTTAACGTGAGCACAGATTATAGTTGATAATGCATATATTTTCATCTTTTGTCCTAATTGAAAATACTCATAACTTGTATCATTGATAAATATGATTAACGTTATAGAGATTTTTGCCAAAAATATGCTCTACCGGTGTTTTGGAAACCTTGCAATACGCGAATTTATTTATTCCTCAGCGCTTTAGAAACTGATGTCACAGTAATACAAAAACACCAATTGGACATCTCTTTCAATTTTTAAATAGCACGTGCAACGCCGGGCACGCAACTAGTATTTTATTAAAATTCTACAGCAGGAAAGTGACAAAATCTTTAATTAGAAAGACCAACAAATTATATTTTTGGCAATCAATACTCCGTAAAAAGTTAAGTATACATCAAAGCCGGTGCATCAGAAGTGGGTTAAAAATTTGACAGTTGAAGAGAGACTAGCAAAATCCAATTGAGGCAGTGAGAAACTACGGCACGTAAGTGGACTTTTTAAAGTTTCGAGCAAAACGCCTTTTGAGTTCAGATCCTAGGTAGACTTTCATTGAAATGTTTTCTAAATCATGCTGTATAGCATCACTCAACATAGCTACTAGTACCATATCTTGCCCTAAAACATAGAAGAGGATCTCCTACCATTTGTACGGATTATCTTCAAATTTTTAATTTTCGCACTTCCATACATCCCTTTACTTCTCACTGCATCAATTTATATAAATGAAAAAAAAAAACACTGTAGTTGTAGTAATGATTTTAAAACGATTGAGACAAATGGCACGCAACTCGAATCATGCAAACTTGTGTATCGTTGAGCGGTCCCATAATGCCGAAATATATGTCTTCACTATTTTTTTGCATTGTGTCAATACTTTTTTTTCTTTTTTTTTTTTCATTTTTTTCTCTGTGTGAATTAAAATATTTACTTAATATTAGCTTAAAAGACATAAATTCAAAATCTTCAGCATTATTGTGAGTAAACAATTTATTATGTAATTGATGAAAAATTACCATAGAATCCACGGACGAAATGTTTGACACGAATTACGAAACGGTCCCGTTACCCCCATACATATGTTTCAGCACTGCTTTTGCAAATTTTACCATAAATATTGTTTTTTTTTTCTCTCTTTCTTTTTCATGTATTTTTCTGCTCAGAGATAAAGGATTTAAGTAATATCCTAAAACAAGAGATTCATCGAAATTTTCAGTCGTACTGTTTGAAATAAGTTCAATTAGTAATTGATAAAAGGTTTACCAAATAACCCTTGGACGAAAAGTCTTAAATTTTATCTGATTATTGACGAGTTTTTTTTCTTTGAATCAAATCCTCCGTCATCATCATTGGGACGCTCAAAGTAATAGCGAAGATACAAAGCATATGCATCTCTGCATAGCTGTTTTGCATCGTTTTAAAAGTATGCACTTTCGACTAAGTTAACAAATCTATGAGCAGTTTGTATCTGATGATCAATAATGGAAATGTTAGCCCTTTATCGTCCTATTTTGCAACTTAGACAAATCAATAAAGGCATCGGAGCATTTTATGACGTAAAAATTCAATAAAGCATAAAGTTATAAATATTTTGATGTCTTTCCTTTACATTACCTATTTAAATCACTGAATCCGCAGGAGATTTGATAGGTAAGTCATACGACGCATTATACATGCATATATACCTACACCACTATCTATCTATATATACATATATAACGCTTTTTTGGATATATATATATATATATATATATATATATATATATATATATATATATATATATATATATATATATATATATATATATATATATGCCTACTGAATAATTCAAGATATTCTTCTGCCTGTAGAAGTAGGCAAGCAGCATGAATCTTCGTCTTCGGATCAGAGATCAATGGGGACGAAAAAAGGAAAAACATTTTTTCAGCTTGTGTAGATCTTTTTCTCAGAATCTTTCTTCGTCTCTTTCTTCGTCTGGAGTCTTCAGAAAATGCTCCCTGTCGTATGTGGACGTTTACTACAGACAGTTTTCGAAAGAAATGGCTGTGGAAGAATTTCCAAGGTGATTTTGCGTCTATGGGTCGAAACGAATGTGTATGTATGTTTTCCATGTGAGTAGTGTAGAAATTTGTTGCTTAGTTGCAAGGATTTGTAAAAAATAATACTTGGATGCATTATATTTTTTGAGACTCTGATGAATAAGAGAAAATTGATGAAAAGTGGAACTAGCATTTTATCCTTTATGTTTACCATATGAGTAGTGTAGAAACTTGTAGTTTAGTTGCAAGGATTTTTTTTTTTTTTTTAATACTTGAAAGCAGGATTTTTCTTTAAAAAATTCTGATGAATAAAAAGAAAATTGATGAAAAGTGGAAATAGCATTTTATACTTTTTTACCAGAATTTTTATGTTACACTTTGAGAAATAATTCTTGATAATGAGTCTGCTACAAAGAAAAAACAATAATGCATATAATCATACAGAGAATTAAAAAGAGTGATAAAAAGAAATAGAAAAGAAAAGAAAATGGAAAAGAAAAAACTCTAATTTTCAAAAAATATTGGTATTGCATAGTTTATTTTTTTCTCTTGCACCAAGTGGATGAATAAAAATTGAATCGATACCTTTGTGCTGAAAAGTAAAAGAATATAAAGCAAAGTAATTAAGGAAAAAAAAATAAATAAATCAGGAAAACAGCAAATTTATGCCTAAATTCGTTGTTTTATATTCTTTTACAAGTAGATGAATGCGTAATATTGTAAATTCTGTTATAATCAGATATGTAGAGGGTAGGGGGTCTGGGGGTCAAGTCGTCACCTAACTTTATTGAAAATCAAAGATGAGGATTTCATTTTTTTCAGACATAAAATTTTATTAAACTGTACAGTTGTATTAATTTCTAAAGTAACGTTTTGCGATATTTTTTCTCAAATATTAAGCTTTGCAAATTATTTACTCTAGATATTTTTTGCAATGTTCGATAATAGATAAATATTAATTAACAAAAATAAATTGAAAGAAAATCGTTTGTTTCAATTTTTTTTCTTTTAAGGCAGAACGTTTTGGCCAGAAACAAAGTTATGTTCAAAAGGAGGTTAAAACAATATAATATAAACAATTTCTGAAACAAGAAGTATTTATTTATTTATTTATTATTATTATTATTATTATTATTTTGAATAAGAGAATGAAACTACGCTCAATATTATTTTGAGCCAAGCAGCTGTAACGTATGAATTTGTTACTTTTGATTCTTACTTTTCCCGAAGGCATAAATATTCGATGCAGTTGGTCTGTATTATTTCCATTTTCTGTGCAGTTTTTCTTTCCATTTGTATGAAATATATTAGTAGTAAAAACAGCAATACACTGGGTACGTATAAAGTAATTGCTTTAACCGTTTACCCGCCAATGTTCCAAAAATGGAACATCATATTTAAGTGAAAATTTTCCCAAGAAATAACGTTAAAATAAACAAGTTTTTTTTAACACAGTTTAGTCTTATTTCAAAGTATTTTTTGATTTCCTGCTTGATTGTTTATATGTTTTCAATTATTTATTGCGATTTTTCAAAGATGAGTGTTTTTTTAGCTTTTTGCAACTTTTTCTTATAAAATTTACCAAAAATTGGTTTTTTCAGAAAATGTGATGATATTTATTATAGTTGTGAAAAATACTTCAATGTATGATTTTAAAATGCTTGTAGAAATGTACAATGATATTTCCGAAAGGTGTACCCCTTCAAAATAGCATGTTCCAATTTTGGAACATTGGCGCTTTTAGGGAGTCAAATTTCCAAGAAGTAAATCGTTCGATTTCCAAGGGGAAATTTCATTTTTCGTAATATATGTTTCTTTTTTTTTCTCATTTTGAATGTACTCTGATGTAGATGTTGGCAAAACCAAGTAAGTTTATATTTTGAAAGGATATGACGTTTCGTTTCGTTAGCAAAGAAAATAATAAGTCTTCTGTTTGACCGACTATATGGCTCCGAATCCACACCTGCTCGGACAGCTGCATTGTCACGTAATAATAAAAAATAATATTAGTGAGAGTTTTATTCTTCATATTTTAAATGCAGTTCAATAATTCGCTAGCTTTGTTTTCGGGCGAAACGAAATTCTGTTTGACGAATACCAACTGTTCATAAATGTTAAAAAATGTCTACAAGATTTCTTACTGTAGAACAAGCTGTGGCTTATTTAGAGACATTGTCAGATTCGGATTTGTCAGATGTAGATATATGCCAATTACCCCCTGATGAACTAGGCAATATCACTGAGGAAGAATTGTTGACAGAGATGAAATCCTACAATTTTTTGGTTTGTTGCTATTGAGTGGGTACCATTCTGTTCCTTCTGAAGATATGTATTGGAGCAGTGCAGAAGATACATCTGTGCCAATTGTACTAACAGTTATGCCTCAAAATTGTTTTCGAAAAATAAAAAACAACTTTCATTTGATGGACAACCATGAATTAAAACAAAATGACAAACTAAGAAAAGTTTTCCTTATTTACGAAGAATTGTGTAAAAACCCTCAACAATTTGGTGTATTTCATGAAAAATTAAGCATAGATGAATCTATGGTTCCCTACTACGGTCGGCATTCATGTAAAATGTTTATTAGATGAAAACCAATAAGATTCGGCTTCAAAATTTGGATGCTGTGCTCTTCAAGTGGATACCCATATTCCATGGAGATTTATTCAGGCAAAAAAGAAGGATCCCCTGATGTGCAATTAGGATCCAGAGTTGTAAATGATCTATTATCAGTTTTGACTGACACGTCTAAGCATGAAGTATACTTTGATAACTTTTTTACATCATATGACTTAATTTCTCAGCTATCAAAAAAAAAAAGTGTACGAGCAACAGGAACAATTCGTGAAAACCGAACTGGCCATTGTCCACGGGAAATCCAAAAAAGCCCTTTCTAAAGAAGATCGCGGAAATTTTTACTATCGATCTGATGGATCAGTGTACATGTGCAGCTGGAAAGATAATGCAGTGGTTACAGTAGCATCTAATTGTTATACACATGAGCCACTTGCATCTGTAAAATGTTACTCAAATGCGCAGAAATGCAAGATAGATGTGCCACAACCTCATCTTATCAAGAGATACAATGAAGGAATGGGGGGGTGTGGACGTCTTGGATAAACTTTTAGGGAGCTACAGACCTCATTTGAGGAGTAAAAAATGGTGGTGGAATCTTTTTAGTAATGCGCTGAATATTTCAGTTGTAGCTAGTTGGTTACTTCATTGTGATTTACACGAAGTCAAGATGAAGCATTTAGAGTTCCGAAGAGAAATAACTCACCTCCTTAGAAAAAAAAGTACGAGTGGAAAGTCCTCCAGGGCCTCGTTGTCATTTACATAAACGGTCAAGAATGTCTGATGGACATTATATTGTATCTGCATCCCAAGGACGTTGCGCGGGTGTGCAAAAAAATACGACTAAGAAATGTTTCCATTGCGACAAACGACTTCACCAGCAACGCTTCCTTTCATATGATGGGCATTAGATATTTCAGTATTGGATTTTCTGAATTCTGATATGTACACAAATGCAATTTAAAATATTATTTTTTCCGCAATAAAGTATGCTAAGATAAAAACCGCATTCAAAACCTCTTAGTTTAAAAAAATTCTCTGAAAAAAAAAAACTTCATGCAAAACGCCAATGTTCCAAAAATGGAACACACTGAAAATCATAGTAAAAATTTTTTTTCTGGAAATTTTATTTTATTTCTGTATTTACTAAGCATATCAAGAAAACTAGTTGTGTTTTCCTTTACCGGTTTGCGAAGTGAGAGAAATTGAAGTTTTTATAACTGCTTTTCCTCCTTTAACATTTCGAAAGTTCTAGAACTATGCAGGCAGTAAATAAAAAAGAAATTATTTATTATACTAAATGACAAACCTTTTTCAAACACTTGTAACAATCTCTTCATAGAAACATTGAAAAATATATAAATCGATGCTTGCTAGAAGTTTAATGACCCATAATATTAATTTGCCTCGTCATCATGGGCACATACAGAGAATAAAATTTAACTAGTCGACCCGTGCGGAACTCCGCACTGTGCTTCGAATCGTTTGATGAAGCATTTCGTTCTTTAAAAATTCCAAAGAAAGAACATTATGAAGAAGAACCGAAAAAAGTAAACGGAGAAAAGTAAGCGCACAAGAGAAGGCATGTAATTTGAAGGCATCAGTAACAAAACCTCGTTAAATACAACGTTGTGATAATTTGATCATCGCTCACCTTTTGGTTGTACGTATTTTCAATGCACACATAAACACAATTAAAAGTGTGGCTGAGTAGTGACTCGTGAAAAAGCAATAATTGTGCATGTAAAAAAACAGGTTGAGGCAAATACAGTCCTGCCCATGTGAGCATGTGACGGGAAAAAAAAAGAAATATTAAAGAGATATTTATTGGCACGGATTCGAATTGGCGCCATTCTGATTAACAGCCCGACACCCCAACAAACCTAGCCATTGCGCCTTCCTTTTCGAAAGCTATTCATTAAAGGAATGCGTAGTAAAAAACAGCAAAAAAGCTTTTTGCCAAAAAAATAAATAATAATAATAATAAGATCATGCTTCTATGTTTTGTCATTAAACAGCATGATACGATTTAAAATTATTCGAAAAACATGGAATTTGATTAACGAATGACGAAGATCTCGCGTAGCGATTGAAACGAACATTCTAGAGAAGTAATAAATTAGATTGAAAATAAGTGTTTTTTATATTTGAATACTGAACTATTTCACATAGAAGTTTGCTTTAACAGTTACGGCTTAAATGCCCCGCACATGTTTCTCTTTCAATCGAACACTTAAAATTCAAAACGAAAACCAGTTGAACTGAGTCCGTTTTTTAAGTGTAATTTTTCGAACGTAGACAAAATGTTTTTTTTTTTCAGCAGAAAGCAGAGGAGTAGAAAATGATTTCTTGCTAATGAAGTTGATAATAATGTTAATGCTTTATATCGTATTCGCGCGAATAAAAAAATAAAGGTTTACTGGGTGAAACTCTTAGTTTTAACTTGGCGTAGTATTTTTTCATTTGTACAAAAGGTCGAAGACTGCTATTAGAAACATCTACATTTCAGCATACAATGAAAATGTTTTTCTGCACAAAAAGGATTTCCTTTAGGTAAATCTAATACTTTTTTATGCTTACATTATGCTGAGTGGTCTGGATGTAGTCAAAGCTTTAAAAAAAGGAAGAACACTCTTCGATTAACAGTCAACTTATCCGAATGATAACTGTAGCCTGCATAAAGGAATCGAAACACCAAGTAGCATTCCCACTGCATTTATTTTATTACGTTTGTATGTTATGCGTACATGTAATGCGGAATACTAATATAAATTTGATATTTTTTCGGACAGCCCAAACTTGCTCGAAGTTCAGATAGTTTATAGCCGAACGCTCTACCGAAAAAAACTTATCAATTTAACCGAACAACTAAGTCCAGTGCTTTTAAGCTTTATTAAAATATAAACACACACACACAGGCTATTTTTTTTTGCTGAAAGCGACGTAAAAAATGGAAAACTGCATTAGAACTTTGCTTTTAGAAAATGCATAAGAACTACAGGCAGCATCAAGGTTTTGAAACAGCAAGGGAAGTTTTCGAAAACTTGATTTTCCGACCGTAAGTCTTTTTTTCTTCATTAGCCAGCCTGATAAGTTTTAAAATGAGAAGGGAATAATACATAAGATAAGATATTGAAGAAACATTTTTTTATTCTTGAAAATTTTTACAATTTGTTACCGCAGGCTGTTTGAACCGTTATGACTTAGATGGCAGCACGTGTTCATCATTTAACAGCACGGTTAAAATACAAAATAAATCGAACTATGCTCTTTTTTAAGCGTAGCTTTTCGAATGTAGTAAAAATGTGATAAGCTATTTGTTTTTTTGCAAAAAGAAGAAAAAATATATATTTTACCCTTCAAATTGAGGTAGTAATTTTTTTATTTGTACAAGGAGTCAAAAACTCATTAGAAGAATATATATTTCAATATACGATTTATTATTTTTTTCTGAACAAAAAACAATTTTATTGTAGTCTGAAATCTTACGCCTGTTACTTATATTTTCGCTTACATTATGCTTTAATTTTCTTACCAGAGCCAAAGCTTAAAAAGAAAAGAAAAAAACCGTACAGTTCCGAAGTAATTTAGCACAAAGCCACTTCACGTTTTCATATCAGCAAGGAGCGTTTCCTTCTCATTTATTCTATTCCTTCATATTTGTTATTCACTTAATTAAGTGTTCATGTAATGCGCGATATTTCTCTAATTTTTTGTTGCAGATTGTCCGGACGTAGGCCCGAACACGCATTCTCCTGGTTACGAAGAGAACGCTCTGCCGATCAAGCTATTCAGCTCTGTCGAGCATAGCGCAAATTAAAGTTATGAGTTTAACCGAAAACCTCATTCTGGTTCTTTAAAACAGGTTTTTCGGGTGAAAAAAACAATTTTTAGACCGTGGGTCTATTTTTCGTCAGTAGCCAGCACCATAAGCTTTAAAATAAGGCGTAAATCAAAGAAATCGTTCAAGAATTGAGGAAAATCTGGCGTAGAAACCAAAAACAGGCTACAGAAATAATATATAAGGATTTTAAAACGTAACAACGTAAACTAAGTAATGCATCTCATTATTTTTCATGCCAACTAAATATTTGTTTTCTTTTTCGTTTCATTCTTTTCGCATTTTCTTTTCGTTTGTTTCGCCTTTTTACTTCCTTTTACAAAAAAGCAAGTATTGTATTCGCGAAAAACTTTTCACTCTAAATTCGGCCTTAATTTCCATTTTGCTCACCCCCGAAGTAATGTTGTTTTTCTTTCAACCCGACCACACGCGGATAAGTGCCTAAGAACGTATAAACACCCGAAATATCCATTTTGACGTTCCCCGAGTTAATTACAACGACTTTTCTCGTGACGTCCGTATGTACGTATATATGTATGAGCGTATGTATGTCGCATAACTCAAGAACGGTATGTCCTAGAAAGTTGAAATTTGTTACATAGACTCCTAGTGGGGTTTAGTTGTACACTTCCCCTTTTAGTTGCATTCGGGTGTTTCTAAAGGTGTCTTTTGCCGCTTTTTGGGGGGAAATCATTGTTAATTTCGATGTATACTCAAGTGGTGTTATAATTTGGCGGACACTAGGCGATATATCGCCAGTCTTTTGGTAGCCAAGTTTTGTCACCAACTTGGCGACAAATTTGGCGATTTTTTTTTTTTAATCTGGTTTTAATTTGGCCACTAGTGGTGATATTTAGTGAGTAAACTATTGAATCACATTAAAATTGCCAATAATGGGTAAACGACATTAAAATTGGAGTAAAAGGAAGTCACGTGATGCGCACATCAGATCGTTTAATTTAGAGGGGGAGAGACGGCCTTCTCTCTTCAGGACACGTTTACCCATTTCTTTTTTTATTGTATGGTAATTAATACTGAGAAAATAATTATACATTGGTTTCATCTCTGCTGCTGAAAAAAAACTTACTTCCAAAAAAAATGTCAAAAGGAGATAACACATGAGGCGTTGTGAGTGCGTTTATGAACTGCACTATTACTCATTTTCATAAGCGCTAAGTGCACATGTACCACATTGTTAAACCAATTTCATACGGGATCTGTCTGTGCAATGAAATGATCATTCATAAGAAGCCATAAATTAATTATGATCAAAAACGATGATTCATTAATTTGATACAATTTCGTTTAACGAAAAGAGATTAAATTAACCATAATGACATAATTGTATGCAGTTTTACATCGTTAAAATATTCACTTAATTTCTCGCATTTCATTATTTACGCTAAACATTTCGGTGAAGAAGTGACACATGACTCTAACTCATGTTATCTTCCATTAATCAGTAATGATTTTTAGTCATGTGTACTCTTTGTATTTCGATCACGTTAGGTGAAGCATTTAAATTGATCTGTCTGGGACAAGTGAGACAAGTGACTATGCGCGGATACAAAAGGGCACATGTGGGTCATGACTTTTCTCTTGCGTGACCAAGAATAGCCTAAAACTTTTTTTGTTTACATCAATTTTGATAATTTCAGGGGGATCCACTTCGTCCGTGCAAGTACACTTATGGCCGGGAATGTAATGCTAATTTTTGTTGATCGTAATTTGGGGAAAGGAATGGTGGAGAGGAAGGGGACCTTTTATTTCGTCAAACTTTAACTCATAGACAAAATAATAAGTTGATGCTATTGACAAAAGAAAATATTATTCAAACTATTTTGGTTACTGATACTCCAAACATCACTGAATATTCTTCTAATGCGAAGTATATTTCTTCTACAGAAAAAAAATCCGCCAGCGTCACTATTTTTTTTTTTTTTTAAACTCTCCAGATTGCCAGTAGGATCGCGTTTTAAGCTAGATATCAACTAAGTGGCTAGACTTAAAATCCGATGGTAATAGATCAGGACTGTACGTTAATGGGGTCAGCGTTTCGAGTTGCGTCGTTATGTTTTTTCAGGAACTGAGTGAACTTGATGCATGTGTGGACTGAAGCATTATCGTGGGGAAGAACCTAATTATTTGTAAGCACGGGTCAGACACGTGCTCTTAATTCTTCAGCTGTTGAAGCACTTACTTGCAAAAATATACATTGACTTTCTGTTCGAGTATCACGAACACTTGGTGCCAAAGGAGACAGTAAGGTTGGTCTTCAGGCTTGATTTGTCCAATCGAGCCTTCTTTCGACGAAGAGGTTAGGGCGTGTGCCACTCTTCATTCTGCGGAGCATTTATCTACTATTCTCGGACTAAAAATCCAGCTTAAAAGGTTATCAATTGAACAATTTAGAGAACTTGCAGACATGCGAAACATGCTTCCTAAACAGCATTAAAGTTGAAGATTTCCAGATGTGCATCAACAGAAAACAGAGTCGATGGAAATGGTGTATTAATGCAAGAAGAGGTTATTTGTAAAATATTTAGTGTTTGCAAAATAATTTTAAAATAAAGGAACTTCATGGAATCAGTCCCATTAATTAGTCCCATTAATTTTTCCCAATTAATTATACCTTGCACTTTTCACTATCCTTTGTAATAATACATTTTACCTGAACTATCTGGATAAAATAGGAACAACTCCTTGTACATAGAACTTCTCCCAGTTTAAGCAGTTTCTTATTTTAATATTTTGTAATTAGGTTATCTCTAAGTTGTTTCTTTCTTTTAAGCCAACCTATGAACAGAAAAACTGAAGAGTTGAAGTAAAAATTGCAGCAAGTTCCAGGAAAAGACGAAATCTACATGTAAACAGAAACGTTTCACTAAACTCACTATCTTTGACACATACTACTTGAAGGAACGAGTAAAATTTATTTTTCATTAACCTTCAGAATTTATGAATCTCCATAAAAGAAACTGATGCATACTTTCGATGTTGTTGAATGACAGCTTTGTCTGTAACGTATTTAGTGAACAAGCCAAGTAATTTCATAATTATTTTGCTTTGCCGAATATATTGTGTATTGTATATAGTCAGTGATTTTATCAGTTTAAGAAACTTTCAATTAATTCTCGAATTTGTTTCTTTTCCAACTTGACTAGTTCATAAATATAACTTTTATTACAAATTACACGAGATTCTATCAGCTGCCGATGTGTAAAATTCTGAATAAAGTACTCATGTGTGCAGTCAATTCTTTCATTTCGCTTATGTTTATTACCATAACTACTCGTTTTTTTTGGTTTTTTTTTTAACATTCAAGTAAAGAAAGTTACGTACTGGTTTATGAAACGCTTTTTTTTTCGCGTTTTTTTATGTATGTTTAAGTAAATAAACAAAAAATCAAAAATTAGTTTTTACAATGAAATAAAATTTTTTTAAAAAATGTAGGGGAGACTGGGGATACTTAATCCCACTTTAGTTTTCAATTTTTTTCAGTATTTTTTTTAGTTGAAATGAAACATAATTTTGGTAAAACGAGGTTTTTCAAAATTTTCATAAAGGGATCATGTATCCCCTCATCAAGGGATACATGATCCCTTCATGGGGGATATTTGATCCCACTGAGAAAATACATTGACTTTTCATTAGATCGGCAATTTATCTATGGATTTTAGTTTTCTACATATTTTTTCTATTAAAAAAAACACAATTTCGAATTATCTTTATCAGATTATAATAATGTGAACACAAAATAACATAGTTTCAAATTTAGCTAGACATTTGTAAAAAACAAATATACGCAACTTTCATGAACTTATGATGCTTCTGATCAGTTACTTATTATCCAATACAGTTGTGAACAATACTATATTTTATAAATGAAACTAAAATTTTTTTAAAGTAGCGTAATGAAGCTAAAATTACAACAAATTAAAAAAAAAATAGGATGACAAGCACGAAAATCATCTTATTTGCTTCTTGTCTTAAAATAATAAAATTAAGAGTTTCATCATTTGAATTAATTTTTAAAAAGAGGGAAGAAAAATTTAAGTATCAGTGTACTCATAAAAAAGAAAGCCTAGCTTATATGTTTTCAAAGCCTGAAAAGTCAAATGCAAACAATTCGTTTGCTGTACCTCTTTAAGTTCCGCTCAACCCAACTGGATGTGTGCAGCAAGACATTTTGTCAATTTTTCCGGAAAAATAGATTGATTAAACACATTACCCTTTCGCTTCAGAAAACTTATTTCAAACTCTAGAAATCCAGCTTTGCATTCTATCCGCTAATGGGTCAACATAATGGGCAACTCACTTTTTTGTTGTAAATCTAACTATTGCAAAATCATTTATTTTTTCTTTCAAACAAAGATTTGAAATCTATTTCAACTTGTTCAAGCTCATTTGGCAGATAAGAACATAATTTTTCAGTAGAGTTAGTTTATGTTTAGATGTTTGAGGTGTTATGTGGGTTACAAGTGCGAACTGATATTTCAATTGTTTAGCATATTTACGGTAGTGATTGTTTAAATCTATCACTCAAACTACGATAAATTTTATTATGTTAACATGGTTTTGAATGTTTAAAGTTAATGTCAACTAAGTAAACAGCATTTATATTGTTTTCATTGTGTTTACATTGTCATATGGATACTTGATCCCTGGGATCATGTATCCCTCGAAACGATGGGATCAAGTATCCCTAATATGCGATTTTTACAAACATACTTGCTCTATTATAAACAATCAGTAGCAATTTACTAAAATTATGTCTCAATTATTAAACACTGTCTAATACTTTAATATTTCACTTCGGAAATTTTTTAAAGTTGTATTTAACGGATAGTGTAAACTTCAGAATGCTTTCCTAAAAAAAGTTTCTCTTCTCACAATCAGATGATCATTTCTTGAGCTAAAAAAAGGCTGAAAAAAATACAAAATGTTGCCAGTTTTTATGTACAAGTATAACTTTAATATAATTGTCAGGTTTGAAATCTCTACTTAATGATTTTGGTACATTTTCGGCTATGGGATCATGTATCCCTAGTCTTCCCTATGTGCAGTTTGTACATCAATTGAATAAATTTGCATCAATCAATACTATTGCTCTTCATAAGAGCTTTTAATGCAAAAGTAAAAAAATACAGGTCAAATAACGAGTAGATTAAAAACATAATAAATCAATTATTTGGGTATTGCGGAACTAATATTGATGAACTAAAGAGAACATTTTCTGAAGCGATGATTCAGCGTAACTTCATCCCACCACCAAGACGCTATTTTCCAGTGCTTATACTTGCATTTGGGTTTATCTCACCACCCAAGAAATGTCGTCCACTGCGGAAACTTGAAGTTGGGTTTGCTTTAAATATCTTTGCTCATCCAAGAAATATCTTCCACAGCAGATACTTGCAGTTGGTCTATGGAATAAAATGAAAAAAAAAATCTGTAATGACATTAAACGTAACAATCAATAAAAGAATACATTTTGCTGCCAAGTTTTCTTCTTCTTATTATTTTTTCTTTAATTATAATATGTTTTTTCGTCACAATATTTGATGATAGTTGATAAGGTGTGTTGAAATTGGAAACTTATGTAACTATAAACCAGGATTTATTTTTCGAGCAGGTGCTATATCCTTCTTTTTAAACTTTCAAGAAATCTAGACTAGATTTTGTAGAAAGAGATTATTTTGAAATGGCGTTATTTCGCCAGATGCTGCACTGCCCTTTTGCCAGTTTGGATCATTATTATCTGAGAGGTTGAACAGTAGTCGATGGAGATATTTGCTAAAATTTTTCTAACTTAAGCAGTAGTTAAGTGTTGTTTATACATGTTTTTACTTTTTTGAGCAACATTAAATTTTCTTTAGAATTATATGCCTTTAAAAATATCTACTCAGACAAGCTACCATTGATTTGAATTACTTGCCGAATAATTTGAACAGTATCCAGAAATGCCCTAAATGTAACTTTTTTTTCACGGGAGCGAGGGGGGGGGGAGTATTTTACAGATCAAGCATAAGATATTTAATGGAAAACAATTATTAACTGTTGTTTTTATAGACTTTTTGCTGCAGCTCTATGTTCATTTTAGTATTTGTTCTCTGTTTGTTGTTCGTTTTCTTGTTCTTCAGCTGTAGCGGTCTTGTAGACCTTGCCAATAGAAACAAAAAACGATTAACTGTTAAATAGTTGAAATATTAGCAAAATGTATTGCAAATAATTTAACTCTTTTTCTGATGAAATATTTTCGATTTGATCTTTAAAAAAAATCCCTTCAAATGAGTTCATGATAAAGAAAAAAAAAGACAATAAAAAAAAATAATTTGAATTTTGGGTCATTCCATAGTGACTAACGTAACATTCGCAGCTGATTTTCAAACTCTTTTTACTTACACCGAGAGTAAAAATAAATGTGTTTTTGTTTAATATACACATTTAAAATGTACAAGGTGACTATTTTTCATGTCTACCAAGAATTTGAAGCAAAATAAGCTCTGGCAGGTGTTTTTTCACCAAAAAAAAATCGTGACTAACGTAACATTTTTGCCACCCTGAGAAACAATGCTTATGTTACGAGGCAAATTTTTCTGAAACTTACGCAGGCGTTTAAAACTGGCCGATATATTTGTAAGAGGTAAACAATCTATTTTTTAAACTGTACTACAGATTTATTACAGATGAATCTTTTTTCTATATTAGTGTAAGAAATTGAATGGAAGGATGTAGTTCAATTAACTCAATTTGAATGTGCGAAAAAAAATAAACAAATAAAAAACGGCTTTTACAAACTGAATAACATCATTCTTGGGCTAATTAAATCCTAAATATCTCTCTTTTAAAAAATTAACTTAATGCAAATCGATAGTTTCACCGAAATCTAGTATTCTGCCAATATACTAGCTATCGTCATAAGAAACTCCGTTACTTTTCAATGGCATATTACTTTTTAAGGTTTATTGATTCATCGAACGAATAGTGTTGTGCATGCTTTTGAATTAAAATGAACATTGAAAAAAAATATTCGAACGTTTTTGCATAATGCATTTTAATTCCAGATATAACCGCAAATGTTTGAATTTCTAAATGATCATTCTTGCATTTTCTGAAATATATGGCAGCAGCGCTTATTGTCACTGTATCATGTAACCTCTTCAAATGTTTTCCAACGAGCAGCCATTACTTCATTTTAATAATAGGTGGAGATGTATTTTCTAAAAAATAGAGACGTTCTCCTTTGTTAAGACTGTATTTCTATTATCTTAATTCTTAAACTTGGATTCTTGTGTTGAATGCACATTCAGCAGAGTACTCATTTTGCTTTACTCACATTTTTTTTCTTTTTTAATAATTCTTTAAATTGGAAATATCTTTATAAAGACCTTTAAAAAAGTACTAGTTGACCCGTGCGGAACTCCGCACTGTGGAATTTCAAAGGAAGAACATTATGAAGAAGAACCGAAAAAAAAGTAACCGCAGAAGAGAAGGCATGTAATTTAAAGACATCAGTAACAAAACCTCGTTAAATACAACGTTGTGATAATTTGATCATCGCTCACCTTTTGGTCGTACATATTTTCAATTCAAACATAAATATCATTAAAAGTGTGGCTGAGTAGTGACTCGTGAAAAAGCAATAATTGTGCATGTAAAAAAACAGGTTGTGGCAAACAGAGTCCTGCCCATGTGAGCATCTGACGGGAAAATAGGAAATATTAAAGAGATATTTATTGGCACGGATTCGAATTGGCGCCATTCTGAGTAACAGCCCGACACCCCAACAAACCTAGCAATTGCGCCTTCCTTTTCGAAAGCTATTCATTGAAGGAATGCGTAGTAAAAAACAGCAAAAAAGCTTTTTACCAAAAATAATAATAATAATAATAATAATAAGATCATGCTTCTATGTTTTGTCATTAACCAGCATGATACGATTTAAAATTATTCGAAAAGCATGGAATTTGATTAAAGAATGACGAAGATCTCACGTAGCGATTGAAACGAACATTCTAGAGAAGTAATAAATTAGATTGAAAATTAGTGTTTTTATCTTTGAATATTGAACTATTTCACATAGAAGATTGCTTTAACAGTTACGGCTTAAATGCCCGCACATATTTCTCTTTTAATCAAACACTTAAAATTCAAAACCAAAACCAGTTGAACTGAGTCCGTTTTTTAAGTGTAATTTTTCGAACGTAGACAAAATGTATTTTTTTTTTTCAGCAGAAAGCAGAGGAGTAGAAAATGATTTCTTGCTAATGAAGTTGATAATAATTTTAATGCTTTCTATCGTATTCGCGCGAATAAAAAATTAAAGGTTTACTGGGTGAAACTCGTAGTTTTAATTTGGCGTAGTATTTTTTCATTTGTATAAAAGGTCGAACACTGCTATTAGAAACATCTACATTTCAGCATACAATGAAAATGTTTTTTTGCACAAAAAGGATTTCTTTTTGGTAAATCTAATACTTTTTTATGCTTACATTATGCTGAGTGGTCTGGATGTAGTCAAAGCTTAAAAAAAGGAAGAACACTCTTCGATTAACATTCAACTTATCCGAATGATAACTGTAGCCTGCATAAAGGAGTCGAAACACCAAGTAGCAATCTCACTGCATTTATTTTATTACGTTTGTATGTTATGAGTACATGTAATGCGTAATACTAATATAAATTTGATATTCTTTCGGACAGCCCAAACTTGCCCGAAGTTCGAATAGTTTATAGCCGAACGCTCTACCGAAAAAAACTTATCAATTTAACCGAACAACTAAGTCCAGTGCTTTTAAGCTTTATTAAAATATGAACACACACACACAGGCTATTTTTTTTTTTTTTTTTTTGCTGAAAGCGACGTAAAAAATGGAAAACTGCATTAGAACTTTGCTTTTAAAAAATAAATAAGAACTACAGGCAGCATCAAGGTTTTGAAACAGCAAGGGGCGTTTTCGAAAACTTGATTTTTCGACCGTAAGTCTATTTTTCTTCATTAGCCAGCCTGATAAGTTTTAAAATGAGAAGGGAATAATATATAAGATAAGATATTGAAGAAACATTTTTTTATTCTTGAAAATTTTTACAATTTGTTACCGCAGGCTGCTTGAACCGTTATGACTTAGATGGCAGCACGTGTTCATCATTTAACAGAACGGTTAAAATACAAAATAAATTGAACTATGCTCTTTTTTAAGCGTAGCTTTTCGAATGTAGTAAAAATGTGATAAGCTATTTGTTTTTTTGCAAAAAGAAGAAAAAATATATATTTTACCCTTCAAATTGAGGTAGTAATTTTTTTATTCGTACAAAGAGTCAAAAACTCATTAGAAGAATATATATTTCAATATACGATTTATTATTTTTTCTCTGAACAAAAAACAATTCTATTGTAGTCTGAAATCTTAAACCTGTTACTTATATTTTCACTTACATTATGCTTCAATTTTCTTACCAGAGCCAAAGCTTAAAAAGAAAAAAAAACGTACAATTCAGAAGTAATTTAGCACAACGTCACTTCAAGTTTTCATATCAGCAAGTAGCGTTTCCTTCTCATTTATTTTATTCCTTCATAGTCGTTATTCACTTAATTAAGTGTTCATGTAATGCGCGATATTTCTCTTAATTTTTTGTTGCAGATTGTCCGGACGTGGGCCCGAACACGGATTCTCCTGGTTACGAGGAGAACGCTCTGCCGATCAAGCTATTCAGCTCTATCGGTCATAGCGCAAATTAAAGTTATAAGTTTAACCGAAAACCTCATTCTGGTTCTTTAAAACAGGTTTTTCGGCTGAAAAAAAACAATTTTTAGACCGTGGGTCTATTTTTCGTCAGTAGCCAGCACCATAAGCTTTAAAATAAGGCGTAAATCAAAGAAATCGATCAAGAATTGAGGAAAATCTGGCGTAGAAACCAAAAACAGGCTACAGAAATAATATATAAGGATTTTTCTATGTAAACAGAAGGTCTATACAATGTAATTTTACTAGTATTTTTCACCCTTTATATTTTTAATCAATATAGAATGCCTACATATTAAAAATTGTTCGTGAAAATGTACATTAAATTAAATAAGTCTTAAATATTAGCAGTCATTTTAAAAATGTTACGTTAGTCATATGCAAACTGTTACGTTAGCCACAGCTCAAATGTTACGTTGGTCACACTAATTTTTTTTATATTTACTGATACTGAAATAAATATTTTGCACTTTTTAAGTAGATATGACACAGAGGTAAGAAAATAAAAAGTGCTGTTTGGTTCAATCATCTGGTTTAGTTTTTAAACAGAAAATAGCACATTTTCGTGACTAACGTAACGTAAATATTTTCAGTGAAATAACCAAACTAATTAAAATACTTATCTTATAATGTATGCAAGAAGAACAGTCGATTTTATTGGGCTAACATCTAATCATTTAGAATAAACATAGTTCTTTTAAAAATTTGCAAAAATTTTTACATTACACAAGAAAACGTAGACGCATGTTTTTTACACATGCTAAGCTTTTTCTACAACCTCGCACGTTTAGAGCCAGAAGAAAAACATCGAATGAAATTTTTGCAAACTGTTACTGGATTTATGTACTAGAAAGTATGCTGAATGGAATGATAGGTCACAATTGAGGCTTTGTGGAAAAAAAAATTCTGAGGTCGAGGTTGACATTTCTATGGAATGACCCTTTTGACACCTTGAATTCAAATTATGTTTTTCGCAATCACGACTGTGTGTATGTAGGCGTGTGTGTTTGTGTGTGGGGTATGTGTTTGTATGTACGGGTTATGTGTATGTGTGTGTAGGCATGTGTGTTTGTGTCTGTGTGCAGGTATGAATGTGTGGGTAGTTGTGTGTGTTTTTGTGTGTGTGTGGGGGGGTGTCTGTCTGTATGCGTGTGTGTATGTGTTTGTATGTATTTGTGCTTGTGTATGTGTGTGTGTGTGTGTGCGTGTGTGTGTAGTTGTGTATGTATGCGCGTGTGTGTAGGACATGGATGCAACCTGGAGACGGCTTTCGCTATAGGAGCAGCATCGTGAGGAGCCCGTCGATGGTGATGGTGCGGAGGGAGGCGGTGGGAAAATAAAATGATAGGAACGTCAAAAACAGTCAATTGAGAACAATAAGCAATTGTGATTGCTCAATAAACGAATAAATAAGTTAATGAATAACTAATTGGTATGTGAGTGCGTAAAAGAGTGAAAAAAAAAATTGTGAATGAATAAGAACTTTAGTGAATGAATAAATAAGTGAATGAATAAATAAATGAATGTAAAGAACTAATAAATGAATGAATGCGTGAATGATGTAATAAATGAATGAATTGATAAACTAAATAAATTATTTTAATTTGTTCCGTTTGCATTTGCGAAATTGAGTTAAACATTTAAAATCAAACATGACCTAAGCGTTCAATTTTGTTGCTTTTTAGTACTATCTGGCAGTGACATTATCATATGAAATTAAGCTCAATATTGTGCTTAATAATGGTATTGCTTGTACATCGAAAAATGATTTAAAAACTCATAATAAGTCAATCAACAAATTAAAAACCATAAACCTCATCCTAATACATCAATTTATTCAGTAAGTTACCGCCATATAGCCAGGGCTAAGGCAGAAATACATGAAATACACCGCCAGCTCAGTCAATTCCAGCCTAGGACTGCTATTTCGTGCTTATTAGCACTCATCAGCCCGGCATAGGAAGTGATTGAGATGAAGGTGGAAAACCTCGGTGTATTTCATGTATTTCTGCCTTAGCCCTGGCTATAGGGCGTTTACTTACTGAATATACTCGCCTTGCCTTCAATCTTCGAGTTGATCCGAACCATTGCTTCGGTCACTCGTCTGGTGAGTGCTAATTCTGTATTAGCTACCAGTTTGTTTGGCACTCTTGGCTTCCTTAAGAGGTTTTCCACCTCCAGCTTAGTCACTTCCTATGCCGGGCTGATGAGTGTTAATAAGCACGAAACTGCAGTCCTCGGCTGGAATTGAATGAGCTGGCGGTGTATTTCATGTACATCAATTTATGTCTTTTCCTAATCCCATTTCTTGACTTTCATCCTGTCGTGGCAATCAAATGTACGTTTTTATGATCAGTTAGACTACTGAAAATAAATTTTGGTCTCTATTTTTCATTCTGATGGTAGTTTTGGTGATTGATTATATAATTCACTGACACAAAAAAAAAGGTTAGTGTGCACGAGTTTTCGTCATGCACTGCATAATTTATTTGTAGAATATTATTTAATGTTTACGATATTGCTAAGCATTTCGTAATATTTTTAAAGTAAATAATTTCAAATTTATATATTTTTTAATCTTTTTAAACAATTATAATAATTTTCATTTTTGCAACAACGATAAACTTTTCTTTGAACAAAGGGTACTTTCGTTTTTGGAGTATAACGATCAGGGGCGTGCACAGAAATTGTGAGGCCTGTCACAAATGACTTTCCGCCCCTACCATATTGTTTACCCCTATATTTCACGCCTAGTTTTAAAAATATTGGTCCCCTTTCAGGCTTGGGTCCGGGTCAACAGGTATTCTTTCTCTCCCCCCCCCCCCACTCCCCTGTGCACGCCCGTGATAACGATAATACAACGATAAAATATTTTTCCTAAGCTAGAAAACTTTTAAAAGCACAGAATTCAAACAAAATTGCTTTAGGTGAACAAATATTCAAAATACAAGAAAAATCAAAGCACAAAAATACTTTCACCTACTCTTTAGTAAAAAGCAATCTCTACCTTTTAAAACCCCAAATGTCATTCACACTTATTTATTCAGCACGGTACATTCTTTCACCACTATCGAGCCGTTTGTCCATTGAAAGTAAATGTATGATGCCAACCTTTGGTTTGCTTTCCTTTAGTCCCAAAGGATGAACAAACCCATAAACCGAATGGGCAACGGGACAGCCCATGCCACGGCATACCTTCGATCATTACCTAGTCAGAAGCTTTTATCGTTGCCATAAGTCTCTGTAACTTTTTAGCTAGAAGCAGTAAACACATCCCAAAGGACGCATAAAGAATTTAGCAGAAGATCTCCTCTTCAAGGATCTTGTCGTAGACTGCAACATCAAACTAAGTAAACCCGACATTCTGAATTTTTTAAGCAATCGTTGATCGACGGATGTTTCAAAGAAAATATAAAAAACGAGGCTTTTTTGCCTTCCGGCTGGTCCACTGCGATTGGTTGGGAATATGTTATTTATGGAAGGAAATCCTAGAAAAATATCTCTTGACCTTTTTTAATCTTTTCAATTGACTCGTTACACGTATGACTGCCAGTAAAATGTTTGATCTCGTCCCTAATGATGAACAAAAAGCATTTGAACTATTATTTTTCGAACTCTTCCAAATATTTGCGACGGTAATCTTAACTTTTTCAACCTACTCATGAAACATTTGGTAATTTATTTAAGGAATTTTTCATCAAAAATGAGACAATCATAACTATATGTAATCAAAATTAAAGTTCTTGTCCATAAGTAAGACTACAATAAAAACAAGATTGTTCGGTAGGTAAAATTTGAAAACATAGCTGACATGTCGACGTTTAAAAATATTGTTTCACCGCACGGTTCAAATGCTTTTCGTCTTAAAACTTTTTTTTTTATTTTGCTATTTGAAAAATCGTATGAATTTACTCAGTGTTGTTGAAATGCAACGAAGTATTTGTCAATTTTGGAAATATTAAGAAAACTGATTGTATTATTGAAAATGTTGACTTTGATTCAAAATGAAAAAATGTAATTTTACTCTAAATTGGAGGTTTCGTGCATCCATTTACTTTATTTTAAATTTTACACGAAATGAAAAAATTGATCAAAAAGTCATTTTGTCCATAAAGAGGTCAGAAAAATAACTATATATTTTTCTTTTAATTTCGATACTGCACTTCTGCATGTAATGTGAATGGATGACTCATTTCACATGACGTAGGATGGCTACTGCGCCAGTTTCACAATAATCCAGGATGGTATAATCAGCCATCTTGTTGCAGAATAACATTGACATTTCTTAACGTTTTAGTATTTCTGGAACTTTGCTGAATGAAATGTTAATTTGTTAACTAGCTAGTGTTAATCTTCAATCGGCAGCAAATCGGAAAGTAGTTTTAACACGTTCCTTTTACCGACTAATTCAGCAAGTCTTAGTTAATGAAGAGTTTTGCCAAAAAGCTCAAAGCTTCAGGGTTTTACAATGAACAAAATAATTTCTTTATCTGTCGACACAAAATAAATATTTGTATTCGCTCAACCAGAGGGGAAATATTTATATCAACAATAAAAAAGTGAAGCTAGAAAAACAAAAGTTTGATAAACCAATTCTAGTTATTATAATCTTTTGATTTGTATCCGTTTGAAAGAAAAAGTTGAATATTGCTTCACTTAAGGCGTGCTTCATTAAGACACTTTTTGGACTGTGCAAAATACGTGCACAAGTGTAAGATGCAAGCGCGTATATAAAATACAAGATTTATTTTTGGAAAGTCAGAAATTCTTCAAAAAACCAATCGAAAACGGAAGATTGATGTACACTGAAACGTATTAAAATACTTAAACAAATAAATATATCTTTTTTTTTTTCATTAGCAGCTCTATGTGAATACCCTACATAATGTATAGTCATCAACAATTTTCTCTCATTCCCTCATGGGCGAGTTCATTCTAAAAATAAGCATTCGCACTGAACAAATAAGCATAACTACTAGTATGATTGAAGCCGTGGCGTAAGGACAAACTTTTCGTGGATGTTGCTCACTTATAAAACATATACTCATGTATATATAATTTTAGCGATTAATTGAGGTTCAGTTCTTTTGTTTGGTTTTAAAAGTCTAGAAATACCTTACCGGTTACCGCTACACATATTTTCCTCAGATAATATATTCCTTGATTGTAATATGTTTCTCGCATTTTTACAGTAACTAAAATCTATTACCCTTGTTTAACAAAATTGTTTTGTCATACTTATTGTAACATTTCACACAATTTTGAAGTATCTTTGCAATTATGCGTTAACTTGTTTCAAATATAGTAGATTTTTAAGGATTAAAATACTCTTAGAGATAACTGAATTTTAAACTGCGGTTGAATAGAATATATACTCCAATAACTATTTATATACATTTCCATAAATATTTCTCTATAAATGCTTAATAAATATACTGTATTACTGTTGTTACATTAATAAACTTTACTTCACATATTACATTATTTGGAAAACTACGTTTCAATTACAATGTGTTCGAAAGATTCAATTAATTTCTTGGAAAATAACTGATGTCTTTTTGTTTGATGTTTATATGCAGTTAAACATTGTTTTGGGAAATAAATGTTCTTAAGCTATGGAGAAAGTTTAAGATGAAATGAATAGAATGCTTAGAGCTCCAGTAGTAAGCTAAAATGATTCAAATGCTTATATTTCCGAAAGAAAAATCTTATTTAGAATAAATGGCTAAATTTAGAAACAATTTATTAAAAACGCTAGCATTATATTTTAATCACAAAGAAAGTATTCTTACTGTAGTTTTGAATTCAAATGTGTCTCTATGCCATCAAAAAAAAAAAAAAAATCTCCTGAAATGCAAAAGAATAAACGGTTGAATTTAAAAATGCGATGAAATAATGTTAATATCGGCTTAAATTAAGAATTTCCGGAAAATCTTCCCGTTTCAACGTCATAAAGTATGAAAAAAAAAACTAAATGGCAATGTCTGGCAAAAAATTCTTTTGTTTCCTAGAACGAACGTAATGCGTTCTTTCATAAATGTACGTCACGAAGTAAGGGGCTGCGTTAACTTGGAGAGGAAAAAAAAACTACGCTTTGCATAATGAGTATGAGAAAAATAACTGTAATGGAATGAGAAAAAATATACAAATAAAATTCATAAAGAGCGTTACATTACTCCCCCCCCCCCCCCTGCGTTTGATTGCAAGCTAAATGTTTCTTATCTCCGAATTTAACATTCGGTGCCTTTTGCTTGTAGCATCAAATACACTTCTATTTCTCTTTGCTAATTTAGTGTAAATGTCAAACTAAATCGCTTGCTATATTATTTAAGTTTTCTCTTACATTATTATCATCCTGAGTTTTAAGCGTGTGACATCATAACTTTTCACTTATTATTATCATCCTGGATTTTAAGCGGTATTATTTAGATAACTTTTCGTTTATTACTATCATCCTGGAATCATAAGTGGCATTATTTGTTAAGTTTTTACCTTATATTATCATCCTGAATTTTGTGCTGCATGATATGTATAACTTTTCACCTATTATTTTCATATTGAATTTTAAGCAGTGTGATGTGCGCAACTGTTCACCTATTACTAACATAGTAAATTTTAAGGGGTGTGATGTATGCATGAGATTTTTTTTGTGGTAAAAAATTTTTCAGTTCAATATACACACATTAGTTAAATTAATGACGCAACGTATTTATAGCACAAACTACACATGTGTTTTGGAGTAACGAAGAACCCTTTTACCATTGCCATAATTAGAAGCAATCCGACAATCCGATTAAAGACTTATCTGTTAAATCTTACTTTATTCATTGAGAAAAAGTGTCTTTACAATCCTAAAATACGTTTTTTTTTTTTTTTTTTTTTTTTTTTTTTTTTTTTTTTTTTTTGTACTGTACGTTACTATATAACAATACTCATCACTCTTTTCGCCACAACGGAGAAACCATTTTATACATATGCTTTCGCCAGTATATACACATTATGTGTGTGTATGTGTTAGTAACACACAAGTTCTAGCTCCGTACGTCCTATTTGTTTTGGAATTTAAATTATTGTCGGTTTCACTCCAAATAAGCAGGGGTTGCCTATTTACCCTCAAGATTAATTGCGCCCCCCCCCCTCCCCGCAAAAAAATCATTTGCGCAGTCTTCTCCATGACCTACCCCCTCGTTGGCACACCTGCATTTGGAAATATTTTTATTAAAAATTCATGTTTTATTAAACTTTATTCATTATCCGTAATTTGTGACTTCTTCATTTTTGTGAAAACGCACCCAAGTGTTGAGAAACTATCCATTAAATTACACAGTGCCCAACTAAATATAAAAGTGAAAGTAGAAAAATAACTTCTACAGTTTTCTCGTCAGAAAAAATCAATTATAATCTTATGGGTTCTTTTTCTTTTTTTTTTCATGACAATAGTACGCATTGATTTCACTACTGACTGAATTAATTTTTTCTCTATCATTGTGTTTGGGTCCACTTATCATATTTTAAATACGCGAGGAATTGAAGCATGAAGATGTAATGCTGTAGTTTTGATTTTATGGCTAAGAGTAAAATATATGACGAACGAAAACTTATTCACGTAAGGAAACTTAAAAGAAAGATGTTCTTTTATTTAGCCTCGCAAAATTTCTTTTACTTGTTTCGTTCCAGCAAAACAAGCAATGTAATTTTTCTTACTCCAAGAGACTCATAAGCTGCTATCGTATTCTGTTACTAAATTCGCTGTTTCGCAAACTACTGTTGTAAAAGGCAGTGAAACACACTTTATTTAGAATCTTTTAATTGTGATATATGAACTCTGCAAATTTACTGCAATTTACTTCTTTCATTTTTTTTCTGCAAAGAAACATTAAAATTTTTCTGAAGTTATTTTGTTTTGTAAAAAGGCTTTCTTTTTAAAAATTTCTGTAATATATTTCTAGATTGATAAAAGCTTTATAAATTTCATACTTTTCATAATCTTTCTTTGCGCTTTGATAAATGATAAACAGAAATAAATAAAACACTCGTATTTGCAGAGATCACCAGTAAAGATATGTTAGAGACTTAACAGAAAACGATTGTTGTTTCGCAAAAAGAAGAATCAAAACTTAAAATACCAATTATCTGTTAATGAACTGTAACTAAATTTGATGTTTAGTAAACTGCTGTTGTGAAAAGCACTTTATTTAGAATCTTGTAATTGTGATTTATGAACTCTAAAAATTTACTTTTTTCAATATTTTTTTCAAAGAAACATTAACAATTTTTATTGATATTTTGATTTGTGAAACCCTTTCTTTTTAAAAATGTTCTATAATGTGCTATTAGATCGATAGGAAGTTTCATAACTTTCATACTTTCATAATATTTCTTTGCGCTTTGAGAAGTGATAAACAGAAAAGAATAAAACACTGCTATTTATAATCAGAAAATATAAGTTAGAAACTTAACAGAAAATGACTGTATTTCGCAAAAAAAAAAAAAAGTCAGAACTAAATTTGCCTATTATCTAAAATGATATGTAACAAATTCGTTGTTTTTCAAACTTCTGTTGTGTAAAGGTAGTGAAAAATACCTTATTTTGAATCTCTTAGTTGTGATGTACAAACTCTACAAATTTACTTCTTTTTTTATTATTATTTATTTATTTAAAAAAAAAATCATTGGCTATTTTGTTTTGTGTGAAAGGCTTTATCTTATGAAATGTGAAAAGTTTCTCAACTTTCATTAGCATTCTTTGTTCTTTGATGAGTGACAGTGGTGTCCCCCCCCCAACAGCACAGGAGAACCCCCTAAACATCGTAAAGCCCCCCAAAAGCAAAAGCCTCCCCCCCAAAAAAAGTGAAAAATACCCCTCCCCCCTTAAAAATTTCAATGGTGCAGTCTGCGCCATGACCCCCTTCAGGTGACACCCCTGATGTGTGATGCACAGAAATAAATAAAACTATCCTATTTGCATAGATGATCAGTTAGGATAAGTAGAAATATAATGAAGACTATTGTTCCTTCACAAAAGTTATAATGCCTACCAATTTCAAAATTCCTAAATACAAATATACGTAGGTATGATTTAAATAAATCATAAGGATGAATATATATTAAGGACACATCCCTTACAAAACTAATTCGAAAAAGTTTAAAACACTTTAAAGTGAGCACATTAAAATGCCAATATACTAAAGATGGCACTCGGTGCCAATCATCATCAAGTGGAGATGATAATTCAACATTGATATCCTCTGACGAAGGAGAGTCAGATGAAAATAATTCCTTTTCTTCATAATTTTTGTATTTGAGAATGACACGATATCATCAATCCTAATTACATTGAAGAAACAATTGTTCAAGTTAGCGTTCTTAATTTCTTACTTTTTTCATTTAAATAGTATAAAAATTATTTGTTAGTTTGAATTTTACTTTATTGAAATTGTCTATGTAGCTTTTACTGTATCTTTTAATGTTATTTAAATACAGATCTAAATGAAAGTAATTTCTTTTGTTAAAAGTTTCATCGCAACAGTACAGGAAAAGCCTAGCATTAGTTATTCCACATTGCAACCTACAACAACGTAGAAGCATAGTCAGTCTCTAAGAACGAAAACTTTACAAAAACAATACTAAACTGAGATGTTCTTTTCTAAGATAACAACTAGCCAATAACTTTTTAACGGCAGTATTTTTTTTTTCAAAGGTGTTGGATATCATTGATATTTTAAGCGATATACGACATAGTTATTCATGGTAACTTTCAACCCTTTTGGTTAGCTTCGCGTCATTTCACGTTTTTTAGTATATTTAACTTAAAAAAAAAGAAAAGAACTGGAAGGCCTGGTGCTGACAGTCACTAGGTCAGATTATGACATAAATTTTCTACTTTCTTTCACAAGAAAAAAGTTGACAACACTGTACTCTGTTTAAGGCGTCATTCAATGATTCTGAAGTTACAGTTCGGAAGGCTTTTAAAGGTATTGAAAATGCTTTTTTTACACAATACTATATTTTTTTATACAATATTATAAATTGTAGAAACACTGTGAACTTGTGAAGTACAAAAGGGATGCTTTCAAATATTTAGAAATTTTATTTTGTTGCATTACTCTTGCAATACTTTTATTAAGTTAATTTATTTTGGATGCATACCACTTCAGATGCACCTCAAAGCTCCCCTAAAAAGAACTATACGTAAATACCAAGCTAATAATTCATTTTGATTGATTTAATTCTTATTATTTATTAATTGTCGGTAATTATATAGTTGTTTGGGAGTGTTTCTTCCGTTTTATACCAAAACAATACAATTAAACTATTCAAATATAAGTTGGGGAGTTTAAAATAGAAAAGTTATGTCTCATAGTTACCTTGAATGAATGCAGCATTTTGTTGATATTTATTTAAATTATAACTGTATCGTAAAATTTAAATATTATTTCATCATAATGGCACATTAGTAAGTAATTTTCTTTCCCTCTTTTACAAATAAATCAGTTTTTTTCCGCAAATAATTATAGTGGCGTCTAATATGTATTTTTACTTACTAGAAACTCTTATAACGCTTATGCAAGCAAAGTTTTCGCTAGAAAAATGGCATGTTAATGCTCTTACAATTAGTGAACGTGATCTTTCATTCTCATTCTAATAAATAAATGTGTTACCCATTAATATGAATAAGAGATTCATCAATAAAAATTTATCATGTTTTTTCCTTTATCATGTACAATGAATGCGATTTTAATATACTCAAAAAGTATTTGGAATTTCATATTAAAGCTAATTTGATTTTAGAATTTCAGTAAATCAAAGGATGTGAATATTGTTGTTCAGAAGAGGAATTGATAATGCAAAGAAGATGTATAAATGCTTACCGTGCCCAGAGAATAGAATCGAGTGTAAATCTATTGCATTTTCATCAAGATATTTGAATGAATTTGCATACTTATCAAAATAAAGGTTTTGAACCGTGCTTCAAATGAAATTTCTATTGAAAACGCATTAATTTAAGCAGTTTTAAAGACGTGACCTGCTTTTAAGCTGTGGATAATATCCAAAAAGAAGAAACTTTTTTTCATTCATTAGATTTGCGCTTCTCTGACGACTAATTAAATATTCAAAGGGATATTTCTCAGTGTTTATCCATTGAAAGGGGGAAAAATGAATTTTGAAGTACTTTTAAGATATTCTGTAAAATTATTATTCTTGTAGAAACTCAAATAAATTTTTCCATTCTTTTCTTTACCAGACTTAGTACAAAATTACAAAATTTTAAACAAACTATACTAACTTTATGAATTCGTCCTTATCATTTGAAACTCGTCCTTATCACCAAGTAAATTACACTTTATCCCCCCCCTCTCTTCCGTTAAAAATAAACGTTTTTTAAGTCATATGCTAGAAACTAAATATGTTCGTGTCCCTTTTAGAAAAGGAATTTAGACACTCAAATTTCTAAAGTTAAAATTTACTCATGTCATAGCGTTAAAATTAGTCATCCTACAAGCTATTTATATGCAGTTTCGTTGGCTTGAAATTCCAAGTAATTTATCTTCAAAGATGACTGTACATGAGGTATGTTGTTTAACCTGTGTGGGTTGGATAAAAACCTGTAATGTTGTATAACACTCAAAGATCAAGAAATTCAAGCATTATCTTCTTCGAGAGGTAAGCATTTATTGGGTACGTATTTAGTAATATGTATTTAGTGCGGAAAAACGCCAATGGTGTTAGCTAAAAATAATGAGAAAATTGTGGAATTTTAATTAAAAAATAAAAATCCCCCCCCCCCCCCAAAAAAAGAGTAAGCTTACCTCCATCTTGAGACATTTTTCAGAACTTAATCTCAATACTTAGTGCCGAAGTTGAGTACTGAATCTTCAAGAGCACAGTCCTAAAAAGAGAAAATAAATGTTTTAGTGTATATTTATTAGTGCATCGTTTTTACTTTACGTAGGACATTATTTTATCTAGTATGCTATAATTATTTAGTTTAAAAAATAGAGCTTAGTTCTACAATTTAATTTGTAACTATATCTGCTGCGAAGATATCATTTACCAGAAAGAAGCATTTTACACATATGTAAAAGCCTTAATTGTATATTTTAATTCTTACGGGACAAAAAATAATTTCATAAATACTCTATATTGCTTTAATCTTTCACTGAAACTATATCTCTACACTTTCTACAACAAATGGGATGTTTGTGATAGCTGGAATGAAGAAATAAATACCTTTGTGCCGAAAAGTAATAGGAAATATCTACCTTTTTGTAGCACAAATATACAGATTACTGAATACACGTGTCTCGGAGTTGTCAGGAACCCGTCTTTTAATTCAAATTTGTGAGCTTTTTGACGTAAACACATATGGTACTTTGAATTGAAAAATCAGTTTCTGGAAACCCAAAAGCACATGTCGTGTATTCAGTAATCTGTATATTTGTGCTACAAAACTGGAGTAAGTTTTTAAGTACAATTTGCAAAAGCAATCATTTGCCCGCTGCTAAAGCAGTTCATGAAACTACACATTTAAGAGCCAGTTATGTAAATTAGAAAAACGAGAAAATCAGGCATGAAATTGACAACTTGAATTCATGAAAGAAAAAATGGTAATACGAGACTGCTTGGTCAATTTTACATGGAGCAAGTTAGCCCGTTCGTTTACTACTAGAACAATTATATTTTACAGTTGACTTTACTACAAAGATGAAAATGATGCAGAGGAAGGCAGTTAATTCAATATCAGACAAAAAAAGTTTAACTGTTGGTTTTAGTCTTTTTGGCATCGTTCTTTTTCTTATTTTACATTTTTACAATATAATTTAATGAAAAAATGGCGTATGAAGGATATTTTGATTTAAGATATGATACTTCTTCATGTGTACAAAATGACATATAAGAGTTGTAAAGTAAGAAATAACAACGTCAAAAAAAGCACAAATTGCAGATTACTGCAGCCACGTGTTTCGGCGTTACAGGGAACGAAATTTTCAATGCAAAAAGTAATGAGCTTATGGACGAAAATACATGTTTGGTTGACATTTATCCATTTTCCCAGCAATCAGGGCAAGTTGACCCAAGCAACTAAGGTATCAATTTTTGTCTTTAAATTAGTAAATTAGTACTTGTAATAATTCTTTTCAAATGTTGCTAGGAAAGCTTTATCCTGAAGGAGCGTTAATAATTTTTGCTTTAAAAAGATTTCTGAAAATTTAAATACAATTTACTTTTAATCGTAGAAAAAGAAATCCCATTTGCGAAATATCCAACACTTAGAAAACGTCCGCTATTTCATGCAATATAGGTGATATGCCAAAATAAAGCAGACATTTTAGCGACTTCTGGTAATGCTGAGAACTATTGCATGAACACTTTCGTGCAAAGATGCACTTATACTGTTAAATAGTTTTGCTTTTCATCCAGTTCTTCAAAGGTGAGTCATACTCATACATATATTTAGAATCTTCGAAAGACAACATTTCTTGTATTGTGTGTTATTCTTAGGGGCACATCGTGTTCAGTATCTTGAATTTAATATAAGTACCTAAGAAATATAGTTGCGCAACACTGATCTTTTACATTTTACATCACTTCTTAAGAAATCAAAATAAATGTGAAACTCACCATTTTTTTCTGAGAAAAATGATTTTTTTTTCCTTTTATAAAAGTGATTTATTCCTTGAAAATTAATGGCGGAAGGTTGAAATGGTTTTAACATTAATATTGTAGAGAGAAAGAAATAAAAAAGTTTGCACAGTGAATAAAATTCAAGATTTATCGAGTTTGCACAGTGTTCCTAGTTACATGTGTTACCAATAAACAAAGACTGATTATCCTAAAGGCTCAGGAAGCATGAGCTTCCCCTCAGAATTTTTAGGGGGCCCAAATGTTATTGTAAAACAGTGCTTAACAATTACAGTTTCTGCTTTTAACTGCGTTTTTTGAAAAGATTGCAAACAATTGAACTTGCTAAAAAAATGTTTGAAAGAATTAAATTATTGAAAATGAGGACACATTTGACAAAATGTAGCTACAAGCTGGATCTTCAACTGTGGGGTTTGATTCAAATCGGCCACATTGTATTTTGATGACATTTTATTTCCTTTATGAAGTGTCAAATATAATTCAAAATGTTACTACCCAAATTTGTTAGGAGTTCAAGTGTAACATATGTAATAAACAAAATTTCCGCTAGTAGGTAAGGTGGAATAAGCATTAGTCAGTGTTGTATCAATGTGCATATAATGTTTTGAAAAATTTACCCAAACAAAAAGTGGGAGGCCCAAAATGAGGCCTAGCTTCCCCTAATTTCAGAGATTAATCGGGCCTTACCAATAAATGTTTGATAAAGCTGTTTTCATTATTTTTTGTAGATTTTGTTAGTATAAAATTTTTAATAAGAACTGTAGTTTTCTTAAGTCTGCAAGTTCACAAATTGGATATCGCTCGCTTCACTCATGTTCATGTCCTGAAAGCAGAGCGTCAAAAATGTAACGGATAAGTGAAAGAACAAACAGCTGTGCCTCAGAACTATCCCAATCAATCGACAACATTAACAGCAAATTAACAAAAATAATGAAATGAACTCCGTTTTAAAAACCGGATACGGTATTAAAAGTACGGATTTAAAATAATACCTGCTTACTCAGAGAAGTTCACCAATACTACTTTGAACTACCGCTTATTCACACCTCGCAAAGAGTAGGTCAAAAATTCTACTTGCAATTGATCAGATTTTCCCGCTTAAGTATGAGTAATTTTATGAGTAATTTTCTTATCTTGGTTTGCAACGACCTCCATTGAACCGACTCCGGTGAATATGTAAACGGGCTCTATAAATACTGGGCGGAAAATAGATCGAAGCACTTTTGAGGAGGAAATGCCTTATTCTTTTATCAGTTTGCTTGTGAGAGAGGAACATAAGATCCTAATTTGAAGATTAAATCCCAAATTGCTTGACATTTTAAAATGTATTTGGCACAATTCTACATTATGTGCCCTCTTTACATTTTCAATCAAAAGAAGGGCTGTTGGAAAAAAATACATAATATCGATTGCGAATAATGATAGTATTGCTATCTTATCACGTGCTTAAAGGTTTCACGTGTAAGGAAGAAAAATTGACTTAAGTGTGCGCTATTTCTCTCAAGTTAGTTGGGGAAAGAAGGAGTCTGTCTCAATTTTTGAGGTAGCGTTTTAAATTCATTTGAGAAGACCAATTAATCAGTAATGTCGTTAAATTCCAATGACATAGCTCAATTTTCCACAAAAGTCAACTTTAGGGGCGCCGCCTCTCCCCCGCATCTCCTTTGATACCCTAGCAATCCTATGATTAAGTTAAATGCATTGAATTTAACAATAAATGAACTTTGAATACTTTCTGAGCTTACGTAAGGTTTATATAAAAACCTTTTCGGACCTTCGAGGAATGAATAAGGAAAAGAAAATGGGGAATTTTTACTTTGTTTTATGAATAGAAAACTTTCAAAAGACGTCGTTTTAAAATCAAACGCACATGCGTCTGTGGTAATATTTTCATTTCATTTTAGGTTAGGAATAAAGAAAATATATTATTTCTTTTAAAATTATATTTCTTTAAAAGTAACATCAAAACTTTCTTCATATTCAAGATAATACAGCAATTTTGTGGAAAACAATGAAAAGTTGCGAAAACATACCTTCCCCAAAACAGAAACAAAATCCTGTACGACCTTCCATGGTTGATAGGAGTCGTGCTGTAAAAATGAAAACTTGTTTGAGCAAGAAAAAGAGTATTAAGTAAGATACAATACAATTTAATTGTACAAAATTGCAGATTACTGCAGATATACCTGTTTCGGCGTGAACAATGAACGCCTTTTTCAATGTAAAAAAAAAAGGAGTTTATGGACATGGGTGAAAATATATCCGATAAGAGGTTTTTTCAACGAGAAAATGCACCCCGAGAAGTTCTGCTGCAGTACATTTTTAAATTTTAATAAGGTGAAAAAATGTGTGATTTATGTTTCACTTTTGA